>NC_081389.1:24388622-24536122 GCF_030684315.1 Stegostoma tigrinum | reverse complement strand
TCTGGTCAGCCTGGATGTGTTGGACCAAATGGTCTGATTCCATGCTGTATATCTGTATGACTCTTAAGTATTTTTGTAACTTGTCAGGGTTTGGAAGATGTAACTGCCTTTCTGTGGGACCAGAGAGCAGCAGTGAAACCAGGGAGGAATATTTGCGATTTGGCTGAAGGGGGCTATGTAGGTTACGAAT
Source organism: Stegostoma tigrinum (assembly GCF_030684315.1). Lineage (NCBI taxonomy): Eukaryota > Metazoa > Chordata > Chondrichthyes > Orectolobiformes > Stegostomatidae > Stegostoma > Stegostoma tigrinum. Next base: position 24,535,932 of record NC_081389.1, on the reverse strand, counting down.
GTTACATTCAACTGAACAAACAGTCTGTCAGCTCTCCACTGAACAAGCAGAGAGAGGGAGACAGCGACAGAGAGAGAGAGAGAGATTAATTAGGACATTTCAACAGGGGCATCAATAAGGGGAGCTTACACCAGCTTCATTTAAAGATAAGCTGGCTCAAACGGGTCAAGCCAAGGACAGAGAGTGGTCAATTTTCTGAGTTTTTGGTTTGCCTTTGGGAGCTCAATGCCTGTGTGATGTCTGACAGAAATGTTGCGTTGTAAAGTCTACACTTCGCATTAATCCCACGATTGGAGCTGCCTTGGCCAGACACTAGCAGATGATAAATGTTTCTTCACCATTCACTTTTTCACAGTTCACCATCAGCTAAATATTCAACAAGCTGCAGCTGGCTGTACTTTCTGCATCACTGTTAATGGCTGGAGAAATACTTAGAGCGTGAGGGAGTGAGTGAGGGAGTGAGGGAGTGAGAGAGTGAGAGGGAGGGAGTGAGGGAGTGAGTGAGGGACTGAGTGAGGGAGTGAGAGAGTGAGTGAGGGAGTGAGGGAGTGAGACAGTGAGTGAGAGAGTGAGTGAGAGTGAGTGAGAGAGTGTGAGGGAGGGAGTGAGGGAGTGACGGAGTGAGCGGGTGAGACAATGAGTGAGAGAGTGAGTGAGAGAGTGTGAGGGAGGGAGTGAGGGAGTGAGTGAGGGAGTGAGGGAGTGAGGGAGAGAGTGAGGGAGTGAGTGAGGGAGAGAGTGAGGGAGAGAGTGAGGGAGAGAGCGAGGGAGGGAGTGAGGGAGAGAGTGAGGGAGGGAGTGCTCATACAAAGCGAAGGGCACAATCACCTGGAGCAATCTGCACACAATCCCCCCCATCACCCTCACGGCCAGCATCCCACCCCACACACCCTGTCTAACTGGGGGGGTGGGGAACGGTGGGGGCAGCTGGGGGTCGTGGGGAACAGTGGGGACAGCAGGTGGGTGGGGAACTGTGAGGACAGCTGGGGGGTGGGGAACAGTGAGGACAGCTGGGGGGGTGGGGAACTGTGAGGACAGCTGGGGGGGCCGTGGGGAACTGTGAGGACAGCTGGGGGTGGGGAGCAATGGGGACAGCTGGGGGGTGGGGAACAGTGGGGACATCTGGGGGGGTGGGGAACAGTGGGGACAGCTGTGGGGGGGGGCGTGGGGAACAGTGAGGACAGCTGGGGGGTGGGGAACAGTGGGGACAGCTGGGGGGTGGGGAACAGTGGGGACAGCTGGGGGGTGGGGAGCAGTGAGGACAGCTGGGGGGTGGGGAACGGTGAGGACATCTGGGGGGGTGGGGAACAGTGAGGACAGCTGGGGGGGTGGGGAACAGTGAGGACAGCAGGGGGGTGGGGAACTGTGAGGACATCTGGGGGGTGGGGAACGGTGAGGACTGCTGGGGGGTGGGGAACAGTGAGGACATCTGGGGGGTGGGGAACGGTGGGGACAGCTGGGGGGTGGGGAACAGTGAGGACATCTGGGGGGTGGGGAACGGTGAGGACAGCTGGGGGGTGGGGAACAGTGAGGACATCTGGGGGGTGGGGAACAGTGAGGACAGCTGGGGGGTGGGGAACGGTGAGGACAGCTGGGGGGTGGGGAACAGTGAGGACATCTGGGGGGTGGGGAACAGTGAGGACAGCTGGGGGTGTGGGGAACAGTGAGGACAGCTGGGGGGTGGGGAACGGTGAGGACAGCTGGGGGGTGGGGAACGGTGGGGACTGCTGGGGGTGTGGGGAACAGTGGGGACAGCTCGGGGGGTGGGGAACAGTGGGGACTGCTGGGGGTGGGGAACAGTGGGGACTGCTGGGGGTGTGGGGAACAGTGGGGACAGCTCGGGGGGTGGGGAACAGTGGGGACTGCTGGGGGTGTGGGGAACAGTGGGGACTGCTGGGGGTGTGGGGAACAGTGGGGACAGCTCGGGGGGTGGGGAACAGTGGGGACTGCTGGGGGTGTGGGGAACAGTGGGGACAGCTCGGGGGGTGGGGAACAGTGGGGACAGCTCGGGGGGTGGGGAACAGTGGGGACTGCTGGGGGTGTGGGGAACAGTGGGGACTGCTGGGGGTGTGGGGAACAGTGGGGACAGCTCGGGGGGTGGGGAACAGTGGGGACTGCTGGGGGGTGGGGAACAGTGCTGTCTCTGTTCGGTTTGTGAGAAATGTTTACACACTGTGAGAGACCAGGCCCAGGTGCCCAGCAGCTTCCCCTGAGATGGGAATACTATAACTCCTGACTCCCACTACCCAGGCTCCTGCCTGCAGATACCAGGCTGGGGCAGCAGCATGCCTGGTACAGAGTGGAGAGGCTGAAGCAGGAATGCCAATGGAGGGGCATCCCTCCAAACTGCACTGTGTCGGAAAGTTGGGCCCAGGGGCCCGTTATAGTAATCAGCACCACGGCCCCGTCGCTGTGCCCAAACACTGAGCCAGGGCCATTCCCCTCAATGCTGCAGTGTTCAGTATCGAGCGAAGAGAAACGCCATCAAATTCTACCATCACTGATAGCAATGTCAAACCATCTCACCGAAAACAAGAGATAACAAGTCTGATAACATTTCCGAAGAAGGGTCTAGGCCCAAAATGTCGGCTTCCCTGATCCTCAGATGCTGTCTGACCTGCTGTGTTCCTCCAGCTCTACACTGTGTTATTCCTGCTCCTCTGATGCTGTCTGACCTGCTGTGTTCCTCCAGCTCTACACTGTGTTATTCCTGTCCCTCTGATGCTGCCTGACCTGCTGTGTTCCTCCAGCCCCACACTGTGTTATTCCTGCTCCTCTGATGCTGTCTGACCTGCTGTGTTCCTCCAGCTCTACACTGTGTTATTCCTGCTCCTCTGATGCTGTCTGACCTGCTGTGTTCCTCCAGCCCCACACTGTGTTATTTCTGCTCCTCTGATGCTGCCTGACCTGCTGTGTTCCTCCAGCTCTACACTGTGTTATTCCTGCTACTCTGATGCTGTCTGACCTGCTGTGTTCCTCCAGCTCTACACTGTGTTATTCCTGCTCCACTGATGCTGCCTGACCTGCTGTGTTCCTCCAGCCCCACACTGTGTTATTCCTGCTCCTCTGATGCTGTCTGGCCTGCTGTGTTCCTCCAGCTCTACACTGTGTTATTCCTGCTCCTCTGATGCTGCCTGACCTGCTGTGTTCCTCCAGCCCCACACTGTGTTATTCCTGCTCCTCTGATGCTGTCTGGCCTGCTGTGTTCCTCCAGCTCTACACTGTGTTATTCCTGCTCCTCTGATGCTGTCTGACCTGCTGTGTTCCTCCAGCCCCACACTGTGTTATTCCTGCTCCTCTGATGCTGTCTGACCTGCTGTGTTCCTCCAGCTCTACACTGTGTTATTCCTGCTCCTCTGATGCTGCCTGACCTGCTGTGTTCCTCCAGCCCCACACTGTGTTATTCCTGCTCCTCTGATGCTGCCTGACCTGCTGTGTTCCTCCAGCTCTACACTGTGTTATTCCTGCTCCTCTGATGCTGCCTGACCTGCTGTGTTCCTCCAGCCCCACACTGTGTTATTCCTGCTCCTCTGATGCTGTCTGACCTGCTGTGTTCCTCCAGCTCTACACTGTGTTATTCCTGCTCCTCTGATGCTGTCTGACCTGCTGTGTTCCTCCAGCCCCACACTGTGTTATTCCTGCTCCTCTGATGCTGTCTGACCTGCTGTGTTCCTCCAGCTCTACACTGTGTTATTCCTGCTCCTCTGATGCTGCCTGACCTGCTGTGTTCCTCCAGCCCCACACTGTGTTATTCCTGCTCCTCTGATGCTGCCTGACCTGCTGTGTTCCTCCAGCTCTACACTGTGTTATTCCTGCTCCTCTGATGCTGTCTGACCTGCTGTGTTCCTCCAGCTCTACACTGTGTTATTCCTGCTCCTCTGATGCTGCCTGACCTGCTGTGTTCCTCCAGCCCCACACTGTGTTATTCCTGCTCCTCTGATGCTGTCTGGCCTGCTGTGTTCCTCCAGCCCCACACTGTGTTATTCCTGCTCCTCTGATGCTGTCTGACCTGCTGTGTTCCTCCGGCTCTACACTGTGTTATTCCTGCTCCTCTGATGCTGTCTGACCTGCTGTGTTCCTCCAGCCCCACACTGTGTTATTCCTGCTCCTCTGATGCTGTCTGACCTGCTGTGTTCCTCCAGCTCTACACTGTGTTATTCCTGCTCCTCTGATGCTGTCTGACCTGCTGTGTTCCTCCAGCTCTACACTGTGTTATTCCTGCTCCACTGATGCTGCCTGACCTGCTGTGTTCCTCCAGCCCCACACTGTGTTATTCCTGCTCCTCTGATGCTGTCTGGCCTGCTGTGTTCCTCCAGCTCTACACTGTGTTATTCCTGCTCCTCTGATGCTGTCTGACCTGCTGTGTTCCTCCAGCCCCACACTGTGTTATTCCTGCTCCTCTGATGCTGTCTGACCTGCTGCGTTCCTCCAGCTCTACACTGTGTTATTCCTGCTCCTCTGATGCTGCCTGACCTGCTGTGTTCCTCCAGCTCTACACTGTGTTATTCCTGCTCCTCTGATGCTGTCTGACCTGCTGCGTTCCTCCAGCCCCACACTGTGTTATTCCTGCTCCTCTGATGCTGTCTGACCTGCTGTGTTCCTCCAGCCCCACACTGTGTTATTCCTGCTCCTCTGATGCTGTCTGACCTGTTGTGTTCCTCCAGCTCTACACTGTGTTATTCCTGCTCCTCTGATGCTGTCTGACCTGCTGTGTTCCTCCAGCTCTACACTGTGTTATTCCTGCTCCTCTGATGCTGCCTGACCTGCTGTGTTCCTCCAGCTCTACACTGTGTTATTCCTGCTCCTCTGATGCTGTCTGACCTGCTGTGTTCCTCCAGCCCCACACTGTGTTATTCCTGCTCCTCTGATGCTGTCTGACCTGCTGTGTTCCTCCAGCTCCACACTGTGTTATTCCTGCTCCTCTGATGCTGCCTGGCCTGCTGTGTTCCTCCAGCTCCACACTGTGTTATCTCAGATAACAAACCTTTTGGTTTTATGTATCAGGCCTGGTGTAATAATAACTGTTATCAGTCAGTGATTACCCTGAACAGAACAAGGCCAGGCCACAAGCACCACGCTCCCCCCTGCCACCTTCGCTGCCATCCCTCCCACAGAGTGATGGGCTCAGACCAAGCTGTGATGAGCTGTGGCCCACACCGTCATCACTCATTCATCAAACCCACGTGGCCCTTTCACCAGCAGCTTTCTGTTAATGGTTTCCTTACCTGCCGGGGCCCCAGGGCAGGGGTTGGGGGGTTGGTTTGAGGGGATTGAGGTGGGCGTTACTTCCACAAGGATATTGTCAACAATCCCGACTAACCTAGATGTCAAATCACCAGGAAATTTGCAGTCCAGGCCACTCTCGACAAGCCACAGAGTTCATCTGGAAAACCTCACCACCACAGCCACGGCCAGTAACCTGCAGAAAGGAAATGGAACAGAAATGTTGGAACTGGTTCAGGTGTTAAACAGAATTTGTTCTCTTTTTTAAGCGTAGTGGGGAAAGCGGTTATTCAGGGTCTGTGTCAGGTCCCCGCTCTGCCTGCCTCACTCACCAACAACAACCTCCATTTGTATAGCACCTCCAAAACCTACAGCAACATCCCATGGTGCCTCCCAGTGCTCACTGAGGCGCACGGCAAGATATTATAAGTGGATAAGTCAAAACCCAATCAATTGGATCAGTTCCATGATGGAGCAGAGACAGCTACAGATCAGAAGAATGCTCTGAAAGCTATGGGCACCCTCCCACCTCAAACTATCTAGTTCGCCCAGCACTGTACTAATCCACAGAGGTTCCTGAATTACCAACTCCACAACCTTAAAGGCTCTTCGACCCATCGGGTCTGCGTCAGTCAAAACCAACCACCTGACTATTCTATGTCCAGCCCTTGGCCCATAGCCTTGTACGCCTTGGCATCATGAGGACACATCTAAATACCTCCTAAAGGGTGTCTGCCTCTCCCACCCTTAAAGGTGGCCAGTCCCAGATTGCCCCCACCCTCTGAGTTAAAACATTTCTCCCCTGAGCCCCCTGCCCCTTACCTTCAAATCTATACCCCGGGTCAAGATCCCTCCTCCAAGGGGAAGTGGATCTTCCTACATACCTAGTCTATGCCCCCATAATTTTATACATCCCAATCATTTGCCCCCTCTCGGTCTCCTTTGCTCCAAGGAAAATAACCCCCCAACTCCGAGGGGATGTTAAGGGGTTCTGAGGAAGGGCCACCGTACCTGACACGTTAATTCTGACAATTTTTCTTCACAGATGCTGCCAGAGCTGCTGAGCTTTACCAGCAACTTCTGTCTTTGTTCTTGACTTACAGCTTCCGCGGTTCTTTCGGATTTTAATTAAGGTCGTTATTCCTGTTTTCAAACTCTGCTCCATGCTGCAGCCTCCCTGCCCCGTTCATCTCCGCCAACATCACAACTCAGTGTGCACCCCCAGATGTGGCCTTTCGAACAATTTCCGAGGGCCATCACCCTGCGCTTGGGGATAGTTGTTCCACCAGTGTTTCAGTGGGGCCCACGCACGACAGTTCTCACTGTCAGGGTGGCCCGGAGAAAGTTTCAAACTGGGAGTTGGGTGGGGGGTTGAGTGAGTGGGGTGTGGGGGTTTGTTGGATAGCGATGGAGACCATGGGGGTGGGGTGGTCCTCCCTGACCCCACCCTGTATCCAGTTTCTGACAGGCACCCCACTCTGTACCCAGTTTCTAACAGGTACCCAACCCTGTACCCAGTTTCTGACAGGAACATCACCCTGTACCCAGTTTCTGATAGGGACCCCACCCTGTACCCAGTTTCTGATAGGGACCCCACCCTGTACCCAGTTTCTAACAGGTAACCAACCCTGTACCCTGTTTCTGACAGGGACCCCACCCTGTACCCAGTTTCTGACAGGTACCCAACCCTGTACCCAGTTTCTGACAGGGACCCCACCCTGTACCCAGTTTCTGACAAGGACCCCACCCTGTACCCAGTTTCTGACAGGTACCTCACCCTGTACCCAGCACCTGACAGGAACACCACCCTCTACCCCGTTTCTGACAGGTACCCCACCCTGTACCCAGCCCCTGACAGGAACATCACCCTGTACCCAGTTTCTGACAGGCACCTCACCCTGTACCCAGTTTCTAACATGTACCTCACCCTGTACCCAGTTTCTGACAGGGACCCCAGCCTGTACCCAGTTTCTGACAGGGACCCCACCCTGTACCCAGTTTCTGACAGGTACCTAACTCTGTACCCAGTTTCTAACAGGTACCCAACCCTGTACCCAGTTTCTGACAGGGACCCCACCCTGTACCCAGTTTCTGACAGGGATCCCAGCCTGTACCCAGTTTCTGACAGGTACCTCACCCTGTACCCAGCCCCTGACAGGAACACCACCCTGTACCCAGTTTCTGACAGGCACCTCACCCTGTACCCAGCCCCTGACAGGAACATCACCCTGTACCCAGTTTCTGACAGGCACCTCACCCTGTACCCAGTCTCTAACATGTACCTCACCCTGTACCCAGTTTCTGACAGGTACCCCACCCTGTACCCAGTTTCTGACAGGCACCTCACCCTGTGCCCAGTTTCTGAAACTGTAGACGTGCTGTAGGCTGATAATGAATGAATAAGGAAAAGTATGAAATTCAGTGTCATGTCGATCCTGCCACAGATTCCAGATTTGACCAGATGTGCTACTCTTCCTGATGTTCTTTTAAAACTACCAGTGAATGCCAACACAATGCGTGACACCAGCACGCTCCGACGACACCAACGAGCCAGCCAGCAACATCACAAACAGGTCAACACTCTCTCGGCGTTTCCCTGGGTGAACCCTGTCCAGCACTCAGCACACGGCCACATTAACTGCTCATTAAAACTGAGAGTAAGCCTGTAGCCAGCTGGGACGCGAGCACCCTCCTCCGCGCAAACCACACCCCAAATAACAGAGTGACACTCTCCAAGGCTCTGAGTTCACAGTGAGACCAGGAACCCAAACCAGGGGAAGTCGCCAAGGGGTGGGGATGGGGTACAGTGATTTCTCTGGGATTGTTGTGCATCTTTGGGATTCTGTTTCCCACAGGGCAGTGGAAGTTTTCTGTTGAGTATATTTGGGACAGAGATTAAACAGATCTTTGGCCGGGAGTGTGCAGGGCGGCGTTGGTGAGATGAATCATATAGTGGTGCAACAGGTTGAAAGCTCTGAGAGCTCCAATTGCAGTTCCTGTTTCAGTTTGAATCCAAGGTTCATTGGATGGACTTGGCTTGAAGAAAATGAAACATTTTTCTGATGTAAAACATATTGACTTGAATGATTCATCATCCTCTTCTCTCCTGGCCAGGGAATCTCTCCATGTTGTAAATGCTGCTGCTTCTGTAATGGCCCCCTCTGCAGAGGGAGTGCAGTTAAAGTGACTGAATCCTCCAGCATTCAAGTTGATTTCAATACACTTAGCGCCCTTGTGGGAATGTTATTCAGCCAGCCTCATGTTCATCAGGATTCCTTTCAGTAAACCTGCTCTCTCCGCGATCACCCCACGTACACTCCCAGAGCCCGTCGCAAGGTGGGCTGCTAACTCAGTCACTCACTCACTGCTCCTGCTTTCGCCCACCTTGTGGTCTCATTCCCGACAAAGGACCCCCATTGCCAGACATTTTCCAATCAAGGGATTCTTCCAAATGTTCCCCAAGATCCCAAACTTCCCAATAACCACAGGGAAACACGGCAGATGCTGCAAATCTGAGCCTAAACCACACAATGCCTGCTCAACAGGTGAGGCATCACCAGCTGAGAGGAGACGATTGGGTGTGACAGGTCAGTTCAACGGCTCTGTCAGAAACATGGAGCTTTACTCTGTATCTAACCCCGTGCTGTCCCTGCTCTGGGACTGTGTGATGGGGGAACGGTGTATAGGGAGCTTTACTCTGTATCTAACCCTGTGCTGTCCCTGCCCTGGGACTGTGTGATGGGGAAACGGTGTAGAGAGAGCTTTACTCTGTATCTAACCCAGTGCTGTCCCTGCCCTCGGACTGTGTGATGGGGGAACGGTGTAGAGGGAGCTTTACTCTGTATCTAACCCCATGTTGTCCCTGCCCTGGGACTGTGTGATGGCAGAACGGCATAGAGAGAGCTTTACTCTGTATCTAACCCCGTGCTGTCCCTGCCCTCGGACTGTGTGATGGGGGAACGGTGTAGAGGGAGCTTTACTCTGTATCTAACCCCGTGCTGTCCCTGCCCTGGGACTGTGTGATGGCAGAACGGTGTAGAGAGAGCTTTACTCTGTATCTAACCCCGTGCTGTCCCTGCCCTGGGACTGTGTGATGGCGGAACGGTGTAGAGGGAGCTTTACTCTGTATCTAACCCCGTGCTGTCCCTGTCCCTGGGAGTGTTTGATGGGGGAACAATGTAGAGGGAGCTTTACTCTGTATCTAACCCTGTGCTGTCCCTGCCCTGGGACTGTGTGATGGCGGAACCATGTAGAGGAAGCTTTACTCTGCATCTAACCCTGTGCTGTTCCTGCCCTGGGACTGTGTGATGGGGGAATGATGTAGAGGGAGCTTTACTCTGTATCTAACCCCGTGCTGAACCTGCCCTGGGACTGTGTGATGGCAGAACAGCGTAGAGAGAGCTTTACTCTGTATCTAACCCCGTGCTGTCCCTGCCCTGGGACTGTGTGATGGGGGAATGGTGTAGAGAGAGCTTTACTCTGCATCTAACCCTGTGCTGTCCCAATCCTGGGAGTATTTGATGGTGGCAGGGCGTGGAGGGAACAGTGTAGATGGACCTTTACTCTGTATCTAACCCCGTGCTGTCCCTGCCCTGGGAGTGTTTGATGGGGGAATGGTGTAGAGGGAGCTTTACTCTCTGTCTTTCCCTGGGCTGTCCCTCTGGTTTTGGATGCTCAGCGTTTGGGAAAGCTGTTGTTATAAAAATTCTCAACAACCACCCAGTCACCTGTACACTCCCACCCCCACAGTCACATTGTCGTCTCTACACCCCCACCCCCACAGTCACATTGTCACCTGTACACCCCACACCCCCACAGTCACATTGTCGCCTGTACACCCCCACCCCCACAGTCACATTGTCGTCTGTACACCCCCACCCCCACGGTCACATTGTCACCTGTACACACCCCAGTCCCACGGTCACATTGTCACCTGTACACTCCCCACCCCCACAGTCTCTTTGTCACCTGTACACGCCCACCCCACAGTCACAATGTCACTTGTACACCACCCACCCCCACAGTCACATTATCACCTGTACACCCCCAGGGTCACATTGTTGCCTGTACACCCCCCATGGCCACATTGTCACCTGTACACCTCCCACCCCCACAGTCACATTGTCACTTGTACAACCCCCACCCCCACAGTCACATTGTCACCTGTACACACCCCCACGGTCACATTGTCACCTGTACACCCCCACCCCCACAGTCACATTGTCACTTGTACACCCCCCACCCCCACAGTCACATTGTCACCTGTAGACACCCCCACGGTCACATTGTCACCTGTACACCCCCCACCCCCACAGTCACATTGTCACCTGTACATCCCCACCCCCACAGTCACATTGTCACCTGTAGACACCCCCTCAGTCACATTGTCACCTGTACACCCCCACCCCCACAGTCACATTGTCACCTGTACACCCCCACCCCATAGTCACATTGTCACTTGTACAACCCCCGCCCCACAATCACATTGTCAACTGTCCACGCCCCAAGGTCACATTGTCACTGTACATCCACCACCGCCACAGTCACATTGTCACCTGTACACCCCCACCCCACAGTCGCATTGTCACCTGTACACCCCCCACCCCCACAGTCACATTGTCACCTGTACACCCCCACCCCACAGTCACATTGTCACTTGTACAACCCCCACCCCCACAGTCACATTGTCAACTGTCCGCCCCCCACCCCCACAGTCACATTGTCACTTGTACACCCCCACGGTCGCATTGTCACCTGTACACCCCCACCCCCACAGTCACATTGTTGTCTGTACAACACCCACCCCCATGGTCACATTGTCATCTGTACACCCCTCACTCCCACAGTCACATTGTCACCTGTACATCCCCACCCCCACAGTCACATTGTCACTGTAGACACCCCCACAGTCACATTGTCACCTGTACACCCCCACCCCCACAGTCACATTGTCACCTGTACACCCCCACCCCATAGTCACATTGTCACTTGTACAACCCCCGCCCCCACAGTCACATTGTCAACTGTCCACGCCCCAAGGTCACATTGTCACTGTACATCCACCACCGCCACAGTCACATCGTCACCTGTACACCCCCACCCCCACAGTCACATTGTCACTTGTACACCCTGACCCCCACAGTCACATTGTCACCTGTACACCCCGACCCCCACAGTCACATTGTTGTCTGTACAACACCCACCCCCATGGTCACATTGTCACCTGTACACCCCTCACCCCCATAGTCACATTGTCACCTGTACACCCCCCAAGGTCACATTGTCATCTGTACACCCCCCACCCCCATGGTCACATTGTCACCTGTACACCCCCACAGTCACATTGTCACCTGTACACCCCCACCCCCACGGTCACATTGTTGCCTGTACACCTCCCACCCCCACAGTTACATTGTCACCTGTACACCCACCATGGTCACATTGTCACCTGTACACCCCCACCCCCACAGTCACATTGTCACCTGTACACCCGCCATGGTCACATCGTCACCTGTACACCCCCACCCCCACAGTCACATTGTCACTTGTACACCCTGACCCCCACAGTCACATTGTCACCTGTACACCCCGACCCCCATGGTCACATTGTTGCCTGTACTCCCCCCACGGTCACATTGTCACCTGTACACCCCGACCCCCACAGCCACGTTGTCACTTGTACGTCCCCCACCCCACAGTCACATTGTCACTTGTACGTCCCCCATGCCCACGGTCACATTGTCACCTGCCCCAGCCTGAGCCAAGCCCATTAAACTGGCCGAGCTCAGTGAACCATTGCAGTAATAGCTGATTGAATATTACCCGGGAGAGCGAGAGAGTTAATGTGGCAGAGGGAGTAGAGGGACAGGGAGTCGGGGTAGGAAGTAGAGGGATACAAGGAAGAGGATTGGGATGTAACAGGGTCGGGTGAACGGGGTTAGGGTAGAAGGATAGAGGGTAGAGGGGTTGGGAATGAGGGGTCAAGGATGAGGGGGAGGGTTTGAGGGTCCGTGATTGTACCTATGAAGCTACTAATGTACACATCGGGGGTGGGGGACAGTAGGAAGGGAACAGGATGGTGGGCCCTCAGATCCAGTGACCATGAACTCTCTGTAGAACAATAACTGCAATCTCCTCACGGAGATTGTTACTGCCCCATTCCTTCGCCCAATAGGAAGGCCGGCCGGAATCTGCCTAGGAATTGGCCAAGTGTCAGTCTTAGTGAGTCTCATGGAAAGTTTCACCTCAGCGAGACTTGGTCAGGTTTCTACTGGTATCTTCCCAAACCTGTCCCTCTCCCTATGCATCATATCCCTGCCACCCTGTGTTCTTATTGTCAGCTCCCACTCACCACAGACAGGCCCTACTGCCCGCTACCCAGAAAGGGCCAGGGCTCATGCACCACTGCCAATCACTGGTCATCCACAGGTGCCCTGCATGGTCAGTTTTACTTGTCCTGGCATGGTGGGCGGAGGGCACTTGAACAGCACTTTGTCACCTGATCCTGGAGGCCCTATTGTTGAAGACGGGGCGTGGGCTGGGGGTCAGGAACTCCCTGCATCTGGATTGTACCCTGAGATGTGGGGGGAGTGATGGAGCTCCAAGGGGGAGTGTACCCTGAGATGTGGGGGAGTGATGGAGCTGTAGGAGGAAGTGTATCCTGAGATGTAGGGGAGTGACAGAGCTCTGGGGGTGGAGGGGAGTGTACCCTGAGATGTAGGGGAGTGTCAGAGCTCTGGGGGTAGGGGGGAGTGTACCCTGAGATGTGGGGGAGTGATGGAGCTGCAGGGGGGCAGTGTGCCCTGAGGTGTGGGGGAGTGGGCATTGCTGGTTCAGCCGGCCCTCATTATTCGTCTCCAGTTGTAGGTTAGAGTCAACTATTTTACTGCGGAAAACAGAAAGAGAAATTGCTGGAGAAACTCAGCAGGTCTAGCAGCATGTGACGAGTGAGAGGGAGGTAAGCAGTGACCATTCTTCAGTTCCAAAAATGTCTCTGCGAATGCTGTTGAGTTTCTGCAGCGATCTCTGTTATAACACCATGGTCATCATTTGGCTCTTTGGTTCCAGATTTTTCACTGAGTTTGTATTTCATCATCTGCTGTGGTGGGATTTGCACCCAGGCCCCCTGGAACATTAACGACTGACTTTGCTGGAGACACTCAGTGGGATTGGCAGCATCAACGGTGAGAAATCAGAGCTCACTTTTCGGGTCCAGTGACCCTTCTTCCACAGATGCTGCCAGATCTACTGAGGGTTTTTTCCAGAAATTTCTGCGTTTGTTTCTGATTTCCAGCATGAGCAGTTCTTTCGGTCTTCCCCAGAGATTAGCTGCATTGATAGTTAATGATAAGAGCACTTAGCCAATTATGTGTTAAAAGACCTTGCTTGGCTGGAAGATGGGGTTGTTTTGTTCTGTAAGGGCCATCTCATGTGTTTCTTCCAACGTTCTGATCAACGGCCCTGTCATCGGGAGGGGGGCCCTCAGCCATTACCCCTTGGAGGTTGAACAAACACCCACAGATGTTTCCATTAGAAAGTCAAGCTGCTCACACAGTACCGAGAATGGATGAGGAGAGAGGATAGGAGAGGAATGGTGGGGTTTGGTGGCCAGGGCGGCTGCTTTATTTCAACATCAACGAATTTCAAACATGGCTGCTCATTTTGGAGAAAGCTGCTGGTATTTGTTTGGTGGTTTGAGTTGGACTGAAGCTCTAACTACAGGGACATCTTCACAAATGTTCCCTACAATGAGGCCTGCCAATGTACCCAGCGCGGCATTAGGTTCTGTTTGTGTAGTTATTGTGACAAGGTCAGTCAGGTTGACCTCATAGAATAGGAGTTCCCTGATTGGGGCTGTTAACCTGGTCCAATCAGGGAGCCCGGACTGACAGATAGAAACAGGTGGGCCAGAGGTTCTGCTCACTCTGAGAGCTGATTCTGTGAGAGCTGGGTCAGTGTCAAGCCTGTGCATGTGTAAATAAAGGGTGACCTGGTGATGGGATACTAGCATCTGTACAGTTATTTCAGTTTGTGTGGGATTTTTAATGTTTTTTTGCCTCTGCTGCTCCACTGGGGACATATAGCAATAACTGAGATCAATTCTGGGGACACGGAGGCTGTTGTAATTTCCAGCTGCCATTCTGAAGGATTTTGCCTTGCTGACGTTTTCTGTGTAAACACACTCTAGTACCATCCCATCAATGTCTCATCGTCACTGAATGCTTCTGGCACCTGGCCCAGGAGGATCCTTCCTCTCCAGCTGTGGGAACATAGCGCACCTTGCCCCTCACCTCAAATGTGTTCAGAAGCACTTGAGAAAAGCAAAAGCCAGTACAACAAAGTGGGAGCATCCATCGTAGGACTCAGCCCTGCCCAGAACTCCAAATCTCTGGAGTGTACTAATGATATAGCCAGAAAAAGGATTGAGGATATAAAAAGTGATTTCAGGGAGTTAGGATGGAAGCTGCAAAGCAGGACGAACAGAGTAGTGTTCTCTAGTTTACTACCGGTGCCACGAGATAGTGAGGCGAGGAACAGGGAGTGGGCGCAGCTTGACATGCGATTGCGCAGCTGGCGTAGGAGGGAGGGCTTCAGATATGTAGATAATTGGGATGCCTTCTGGGGAAGGTGGGACCTGTACAAGATGGACGGGTTGCATCTGAACTGGAAGGGGACCAATGTCCTGAGTGGAAGGTTTGCTCGAGTAGTTCGAGAGGGTTTAAACTAGTATGGCAGCGGGGTGGGAACCTGAGCTGTATACCAGAGGTGAGCGTTGATGCAGGTGAGGCAGTAGCAAGAGGTAGACCAGCTAGTGGGAAGGATTTTCCTGGGAAGGAACCAAGGGATCAGTTAAAGTGTGTTTGCTTTAACGCAAGGAGTATCAGGAATAAAAGTGATGAACTTAGAGCATGGATCAGTACCTGGTGCTATGATGTTGTGGCCATAACAGAGACATGGGTTTCTCAGGGGCAGGAATGGTTGCTGGATGTTCCAGGGTTTAGAACATTTAAAAAGAATAGGGAGGGGGGAGAAAGAGGAGGGGGTGTAGCACTACTAATCAGAGAGGGCATCACAGCTACAGAAGCTTCCTTTGTCGAGGAAGATCTGCCTACTGAGTCAGTATGGGTGGAAATTGGGAACAGCAAGGGAGTAGTCACCTCGTTAGGGGTTTACTACAGGCCCCCCCAATAGCAGCAGGGAGATTGAAGAAAGCATAGGTCGGCAGATTTTGGAAAAGTGTGCACGCAGTAGGGTTGTTGTAATGGGTGACTTTAACTTTCCCAATATTGATTGGAACCTCCTTCGAGCAGAAGATTTGAATGGAGCTGTTTTTGTAAGGTGTGTTCAGGAGGGTTTCCTAACGCAGTACGTTGACAGGCCGACGAGGGGAGAGGCCATTCTAGACTTGGTGCTCGGAAACGAGCCGGGGCAGGTATCAGATCTTGTGATGGGAGAGCATTTTGGTGATAGTGACCATAACTGCCTCACATTCTACATAGCTATGGAGAAGGAGAGGATTAGGCAGAATGGGAGGATATTTAATTGGGGAAGAGGAAACTATGACGTGATTAGACATGAGTTAGGAAGCATGGACTGGGAGCAATTGTTCCATGGTAAAGGCACTATAGACATGTGGAGACTGTTTAAGGAACAGTTGTTGCGAGTGTTGAATAAATATGTCCCTCTGAGACAGGCAAGAAGGGGTAAGAACCTTGGATGACGAGAGTGGTGGAGCTTCTCGTCAAAAGGAAGAAGGTAGCTTACATAAGGTGGAGGAAGCTAGGGTCAAGCTCAGCTCTAGAGGATTACAGGCAGGTGAGGAAGGAGCTCAAAAATGGTCTGAGGAGTGCCAGGAGGGGGCACGAGAAAGGTTTGGCAGAACGGATTAGGGAGAACACAAAGGCATTTTACACTTATGTGAGGAATAAGAGAATGGTCAAAGAAAGAGTAGGGACGATCAGGGATAGCATAGGGAACTTGTGTGTGGAGTCTGAGGAGGTAGGGGAAGCCCTAAATGAGTTTTTTGCTTCTGTCTTTACGAAAGAAACGAACTTTGTAGTGAATGAAACCTTTGAAGAGCAGGTGTGCATGCTGGAATGGATAGAGATAGAGGAAGCTGATGTGCTGAAAATTTTGTCAAACATTGAGATTGACAAGTCGCCAGGCCCGGACCAGATTTGTCCTCGGCTGCTTTGGGAAGCGAGAAATGCAATTGCTTCGCCACTCGTGAAGATCTTTCCATCCTCGCTCTCCACTGGAGTCGTACCTGAGGACTGGAGAGAGGCAAATGTAATTCCTCTCTTCAAGAAAGGAAATAGGGAAATCCACGGCAATTACAGACCAGTAAGTCTCACGTCTGTCGTCTGCAAGGTGTTAGAAAGGATTCTGAGGGATAGGATTTATGACCATCTGGAAGAGCATGGCTTGATTAAATGCAGTCAACACGGCTTTGTGAGGGGTAGGTCATGCCTCACAAACCTTATCGAGTTCTTTGAGGACGTGACTAGAAACGTTGATGAGGGTCGAGCTGTGGATGTGGTGTATATGGACTTCAGTAAGGCATTTGATAAGGTTCCCCATGGTAGGCTCATTCAGAAGGTCAGGAGGAATGGGATACAGGGGAACTTAGCTGTCTGGATACAGAATTGGCTGGCCAACAGAAGGCAGCGAGTGGTAGTAGAAGGAAAATATTCTGCCTGGAAGTCAGTGGTGAGTGGTGTTCCACAGGGCTCTGTCCTTGGGCCTCTACTGTTTGTAATTTTTATTAATGACTTGGATGAGGGGATTGAAGGATGGGTCAGCAAGTTTGCAGACGACACAAAGGTCGGAGGTGTCGTTGACAGTATAGAGGGCTGTTGTAGGCTGCAGCGGGACATTGACAGGATGCAGAGATGGGCTGAGAGGTGGCAGATGGAGTTTAACCTGGATAAATGTGAAGTGATGCATTTTGGAAGGTCGCATTTGAAAGCTGAGTACAGGATTAAGGATAGGATTCTTGGCAGTGAGGAGGAACAGAGGGATCTTGGTGTGCAGGTACATAGATCCCTTAAAATGGCCACCCAAGTGGACAGGGTTGTTAAGAAAGCATATGGTGTTTTGGCTTTCATTAACAGGGGGATTGAGTTTAAGAGTCGTGAGATCTTGTTGCAGCTCTATAAAACTTTGGTTAGACCGCACTTGGAATACTGCATCCAGTTCTGGTCGCCCTATTATAGGAAAGATGTGGATGCTTTGGAGAGGGTTCAGAGGAGGTTTACCAGGATGCTGCCTGGACTGGAGGGCTTATCTTATGAAGAGAGGTTGACTGAGCTCGGGCTCTTTTCATTGGAGAAAAGGAGGAGGAGAGGGGACCTAATTGAGGTATACAAGATAATGAGAGGCATAGATAGAGTTGATAGCCAGAGACTATTTCCCAGGGCAGAAATGGCTAACACGAGGGGTCATAGTTTTAAGCTGGTTGGTGGAAAGTATAGAGGGGATGTCAGAGGCGGGTTCTTTACGCAGAGAGTTGTGAGAGCATGGAATGCATTGCCAACAGCAGTTGTGGAAGCAAGGTCATTGGGGACATTTAAGAGACTGCTGGACATGCATATGGTCACAGAAATTTGAGGGTGCATCCATGAGGATCAATGGTCGGCACAACATCATGGGCTGAAGGGCCTGTTCTGTGCGGTACTGTTCTATGTTCTATGTTCTATGTATTTACTCATGACCAGCCGAGCCAATGAGGCTGCTGTTTGTAGCAAGGCCCACGCCAACTACCTGCCTCCATGGGCTATTGTTGTGTTGCCAGCTACTCAGAGGAGTTTGACATTGAGCTAAGAGAACATCAGCTCTGTCAGGTCCATGTAACCAATCCCATCATGTTCATGATCAGTCTTTGTTCCACATCGCCTTGCTTCGTGTTATTTCACCTGAGCATCTGTTTCACTTTAAGGTCCCTCTCTTTCATTTCTTCTCCCTGAGGGGAGTGAATCTGTGGAACTCTTTACCGCTTGGGCCCTGGAGGATGGGTCACTGGTGTATTCAGGGCTGAAGAAAGTCAATTTTTTTTTAATCAGGAAAGGAATGAAAGATGACAGGGCAAAGGCAGGAAAGCGAAGTTGTGAATTATCAGATCATCCATTGAACGGCCCAGTTCTGCTCCTACGTCTGATGGTCTTCATTTTCCGTTAGCTTCAAGTTATCTGCTGCTTTTCTTCCTCTCCCACTGCAAATGGCATTTCCCCGCCATTGTACCCACTCCTCTCAAATCTCAGCCTTGCTTCCTCTGTCCATCACTATCATTTTGATCAACATACTCAGATGTGCTATAACACACCTCCAGAGTAGGTGGGGATTTGAAACCAGGCCTTCTGGACCAGAGATCGAGTCACTGCCACAAGACCATCTACCCTGACCTGAGGATATTCCCTCCTTCTTGATCCATTCCTTTTTCCTGATTCTTGCTCTGAATCCCATCTGTCTGCAGAGGGTGGTCAGTGCAGATAGTGTAACTGAGTAGCTGTTTTCGCTGATCACTATCGCCTGCAAGAGGAATCCTGGTCAATCTGAAAAACACGCGTGTTTACTGTGTAACATGCTGAACAGGGGATGAACTGTTTTATATTTCTTCTACATTTTGTGATGTGTTTTGGTTTGTAAATTATTACAGCTAGGAAATTTATACTGCTCTACATGTATGGTATACAAAATACCTGCAGGTTTAATATTAATTCCTAAGAGATCTCTTGATGCACTTATAACTGCTTCACTCTAAGTAGCAATTTTGATGAGCTGAGGATAAGATTAAATAGGGACTACTTGGTAATTGAAAGATCGCAGGCGAGTTATACCCCATGTCCTGGTCAATACCTATCACTCATAGAAGATTGATTAAAACAGATTACCTGGTCATAGTTGATTAAAATATATTTGATTGGCTGTCATGCACTTTGGGCGGGGCTTCAGGCATGAAAAGTGCTACATAAATGCAAATGTTTTCTTCTCCCCTTCTTCCTCACTGTCTACTTCCTTCGGGAAAATATAATTGATGTGATCCAAAGGGATCCAGCACGGTTCTGCAAGAATTGGTTTGGGAAATACACCATTGTCACATCCTCGATTAAAGATTTGGGATGGGAATCACTATAGCAAGGGAAGGGATCAGGTATGTTCCACAAAACATGGACTGAGCCGGTGGGAACTGATGGGATCAAGTAGTTGGTGCCCTAAAGTAATGACAAAACACCAGATCACCCCCCCATATAAACAACAAAGAACATCTGTTTCCAAGATAGTGTGTCTTTGCACAGACAATGCCAGTGTGTCAAAGAAAGTAGCACCATCCCCATCATTGGAAATCCTCAAGACCCAAATCTGGATTATTTTTGTCTATAAATGTTCATTATCAGGATGGCCAGCTCAGTGGATCATGCCTGATTTAGCCAGTGCTAGCCCCCACCCACAGATACAAAACCAGAACATTGCAGATGCTGGATATCTGAAATCAGAACAGAGAGAACACTGGTGAAACTCAGCAGGTTCTGGCAGTGTCTGTGGAGAGAGAAACAGAGTTAACATTTTATTGTTTTTGAACTCTTTACAGAGGCTGCTGGCAATGCTGAGCTTTGCCAGCGCGTTCTGTCTTTATTTCTAACCAGAGAGGCGTTACAGGAATGTAGGCATTAGTCTGTGAATCTGACATAAAATGAAAGCAAAAGCAGAAGGAGAAAAAGCAGGAGAGAGATAATGGGAACTGCAGATGCTGGAGATTCCAAGATAATAAAATGTGAGGCTGGATGAACACAGCAGGCCAAGCAGCATCTCAGGAGCACAAAAGCTGACGTTTCGGGCCTAGACCCTTCATTATATCGGAGAAAAAGCAGGAGCCCAGTTTGCTCCTTTAAAACCTTGTCAATCCATTTTATTTAAACAACGGCCAGGCATTAGTTCTACTTGGAACCCCAATTACAACTCGAAATTGATGAGCGAGAAAGGCTTTTCTCCTTCCCAATTGTTTTGGTCCCTGGTTAGCATGTAAAGTGGCCAGTTCAAATAACTCTTCTATATTTTGTACACATCCTGACAAGAATTGTTTGCTTACAGACAGTGGGGGTTGTACCCAAACGTGGAGATCTCTCACCAGCTCTCTCCTTCGCCGTGTGACTATACATCACCACAACATCACTATCTTTTCCACTCGTGCATTCGGCCGATTACCCTAGCCCGATAAGCACGATCAGTGTGGGACACCCTGCAGAGTTTGGAGCAAATGCACAGAATTGGGACAGAATGCAGTGAGCTTTTTCCTCTCTCAAACTATGCCCCACACACAGCTTGTGAAAATCTGAGCAATCAGGAGGTCAGGACCCAAAATGGATTAATTGAATTTAAATACACTTCAACCAGGATCTAACAGAATACTGGAACAGGATGGACTCGCTGAATAACCTGGTCCTATTCTTATGATACTGATAACCTGATATTCCCCAACAGGGATAGTACTGAATAGCAAATGCAGAGAAGGAAAAGGAACATTTGTTTCTACATGGACCTTGGTTATCCCATAGAACGCCATCAGTCTACAACATGGGAATAGGCTATTCAGCCCATCATGTGTGAAAGCCCGATCTTGTTTTCTGACTCTTACAGTAGCATCAGGGATTACAAGACTTCTAAATGTACATTCAATTATTATTTAAGGATGTGAAGATGAGATGAGACAGACAGACAGCGAACAGATACAGCAGCTTAATACTGGGCATCCATGAGGTGCCATGGGCCATCAACCGCAGCAAAATTGTACTCCAGCACAATCTGTAACGTCATGGCCCGGCATATCCCCCACTCAATCATTACCATCAGGCCAGGGGATCAACTCTGATGGAATGAAATGTGCAGGAGGGAATGCCAGGAGCAGGACGGGACATACCTGAGGATGAGGTATCAACCTGGTGAAGCCACCACACAGGATTACTTACACACCAAACAGTGAAAGCAGCAAGTGACAGACAGAGCTAAGCGATCCCACTACCAACAGATCAGATCTAAGCTCTGCAGTCCTGCCACATCCAGGGGACAACTTTGGTTTTGGTCTCTTATGAAAAGCAGCTAGTTCATAGAACATAGAACATAGAACATAGAACAGTACAGCACAGAACAGGCCCTTCAGCCCACAATGTTGTGCCGACCATTGATCCTCATCTATGCACCCTCAAATTTCTGTGACCATATGCATGTCCAGCAGTCTCTTAAATGTCCCCAATGACCTTGCTTCCACAACCGCTGCTGGCAACGCATTCCATGCTCTCACAACTCTCTGTGTAAAGAACCCGCCTCTGACATCCCCGCTATACTTTCCTCCAACCAGCTTAAAACTATGACCCCTCGTGTTAGCCATTTCTGCCCTGGGAAATAGTCTCTGGCTATCAACTCTATCTATGCCTCTCATTATCTTGTATAACTCAATTAGGTCCCCTCTCCAAGATAATAAAATGTGAGGCTGGATGAACACAGCAGGCCAAGCAGCATCTCAGGAGCACAAAAGCTGACGTTTCGGGCCTAGACCCTTCATCAGAGAGGGGGATGGGGAGAGGGAACTGGAATAAATAGGGAGAGAGGGGGAGGCGGGCCAAAGATGGAGAGTAAAGAAGATAGGTGGAGAGAGTGTAGGTGGGGAGGTAGGGAGGGGATAGGTCAGTCCAGGGAAGACGGACAGGTCAAGGAGGTGGGATGAGGTTAGTAGGTAGCTGGGGGTGCGGCTTGGGGTGGGAGGAAGGGATGGGTGAGAGGAAGAACCGGTTAGGGAGGCAGAGACAGGTTGAACTGGTTTTGGGATGCAGTGGGTGGGGGGGAAGAGCTGGGCTGGTTGTGTGGTGCAGTGGGGGGAGGAGACGAACTGGGCTGGTTTAGGGATGCAGTAGGGGAAGGGGAGATTTTGAAACTGGTGAAGCCAGTGATACCATTGGGCTGCAGGGTTTCCAGGCGGAATATGAGTTGCTGTTCCTGCAACCTTCGGGTGGCATCATTGTGGCAGTGCAGGAGGCCCATGATGGACATGTCATCTAGAGAATGGGAGGGGGAGTGGAAATGGTTTGCGACTGGGAGGTGCAGTTGTTTGTTGCGAACTGAGCGGAGGTGTTCTGCAAAGCGGTCCCCAAGCCTCCGCTTGGTTTCCCCAATGTAGAGGAAGCCGCACCGGGTACAGTGGATGCAGTATACCACATTGGCAGATATGCAGGTGAACCTCCGCTTAATGTGGAATGTCATCTTGGGGCCTGGGATGGGGGTGAGGGAGGAGGTGTGGGGGCAAGTGTAGCATTTCCTGCGGTTGCAGGGGAAGGTGCCGGGTGTGGTGGGGTTGGAGGGCAGTGTGGAGCGAACAAGGGAGTCACGGAGAGAGTGGTCTCTCCGGAAAGCTGACAGGGGAGGGGATGGAAAAATGTCTTGGGTGGTGGGGTCGGATTGTAAATGGCGGAAGTGTCGGAGGATAATGCGTTGTATCCGAAGGTTGGTAGGGTGGTGTGTGAGAACGAGGGGGATCCTCTTGGGGCGGTTGTGGCGGGGGCGGGGTGTGAGGGATGTGTTGCGGGAAATCCGGGAGACGCGGTCAAGGGCGTTCTCGATCACTGTGGGGGGAAAGTTGCGGTCCTTAAAGAACTTGGACATCTGGGATGTGCGGGAGTGGAATGTCTTATCGTGGGAGCAGATGCGGCGGAGGCGGAGGAATTGGGAATAGGGGATGGAATTTTTGCAGGAGGGTGGGTGGGAGGAGGTGTATTCTAGGTAGCTGTGGGAGTCGGTGGGCTTGAAATGGACATCAGTTACAAGCTGGTTGCCTGAGATGGAGACTGAGAGGTCCAGGAAGGTGAGGGATGTGCTGGAGATGGCCCAGGTGAACTGAAGGTTGGGGTGGAAGGTGTTGGTGAACTGGATGAACTGTTCGAGCTCCTCTGGGGAGCAAGAGGCGGCGCCGATACAGTCATCAATGTACCGGAGGAAGAGGTGGGGTTTGGGGCCTG
This sequence comes from Stegostoma tigrinum, assembly GCF_030684315.1. Taxonomy (NCBI): domain Eukaryota; kingdom Metazoa; phylum Chordata; class Chondrichthyes; order Orectolobiformes; family Stegostomatidae; genus Stegostoma; species Stegostoma tigrinum. Next base: position 24,512,707 of record NC_081389.1, on the reverse strand, counting down.
TGTAGGTGCGGAAGAGGGACTGTTCCACGTAACCGACAAAGAGGCAGGCATAGCTGGGGCCCATGCGGGTGCCCATGGCCACCCCCTTAGTCTGTAGGAAGTGGGAGGAGTCAAAAGAGAAGTTGTTGAGTGTGAGGACGAGTTCAGCTAGGCGGATGAGAGTGTCGGTGGAGTGGGACTGGTCGGGCCTGCGGGACAGGAAGAAGCGGAGGGCCTTGAGGCCATCTCCATGCGGAATGCAGGTGTACAGGGACTGGACGTCCATGGTGAATATGAGTTGTTGGGGGCCAGGGAATTGGAAGTCCTGGAGGAGGTGGAGGGCGTGGGTGGTGTCACGGACGTAGGTGGGGAGTTCCTGGACCAAAGGGGAGAAAATGGAGTCCAGATAGGTGGAGATGAGTTTGGTGGGGCAGGAGCAGGCTGAGACGATGGGTCGACCAGGGTAGGCAGGTTTGTGGATTTTGGGAAGGAGATAGAAACGGGCCGTGCGGGGTTGGGGAACAACCGAGCACCAAACCATCATCTCCAACACCATTCACGACCTCATCACCACAGGGGACCTCCCACCCACAGCCTCCAACCTCATTGTTCCCCAACCCCGCACGGCCCATTTCTATCTCCTTCCCAAAATCCACAAACCTGCCTGCCCTGGTCGACCCATCGTCTCAGCCTGCTCCTGCCCCACCAAACTCATCTCCACCTATCTGGACTCCATTTTCTCCCCTTTGGTCCAGGAACTCCCCACCTACGTCCGTGACACCACCCACGCCCTCCACCTCCTCCAGGACTTCCAATTCCCTGGCCCCCAACACCTCATATTCACCATGGACGTCCAGTCCCTGTACACCTGCATTCCGCATGGAGATGGCCTCAAGGCCCTCCGCTTCTTCCTGTCCCGCAGGCCCGACCAGTCCCCCTCCACCGACACTCTCATCCGCCTAGCTGAACTCGTCCTCACACTCAACAACTTCTCTTTTGACTCCTCCCACTTCCTACAGACTAAGGGGGTGGCCATGGGCACCCGCATGGGCCCCAGCTATGCCTGCCTCTTTGTAGGTTACGTGGAACAGTCCCTCTTCCGCACCTACACAGGCCCCAAACCCCACCTCTTCCTCCGGTACATTGATGACTGTATCGGCGCCGCCTCTTGCTCCCCAGAGGAGCTCGAACAGTTCATCCAGTTCACCAACACCTTCCACCCCAACCTTCAGTTCACCTGGGCCATCTCCAGCACATCCCTCACCTTCCTGGACCTCTCAGTCTCCATCTCAGGCAACCAGCTTATAACTGATGTCCATTTCAAGCCCACCGACTCCCACAGCTACCTAGAATACACCTCCTCCCACCCACCCTCCTGCAAAAATTCCATCCCCTATTCCCAATTCCTCCGCCTCTGCCGCATCTGCTCCCACGATAAGACATTCCACTCCCGCACATCCCAGATGTCCAAGTTCTTTAAGGACCGCAACTTTCCCCCCACAGTGATCGAGAACGCCCTTGACCGCGTCTCCCGGATTTCCCGCAACACATCCCTCACACCCCGCCCCCGTCACAACCGCCCCAAGAGGATCCCCCTCGTTCTCACACACCACCCTACCAACCTTCGGATACAACGCATTATCCTCCGACACTTCCGCCATTTACAATCCGACCCCACCACCCAAGACATTTTTCCATCCCCTCCCCTGTCTGCTTTCCGGAGAGACCACTCTCTCCGTGACTCCCTTGTTCGCTCCACACTGCCCTCCAACCCCACCACACCCGGCACCTTCCCCTGCAACCGCAGGAAATGCTACACTTGTCCCCACACCTCCTCCCTCACCCCCATCCCAGGCCCCAAGATGACATTCCACATTAAGCGGAGGTTCACCTGCATATCTGCCAATGTGGTATACTGCATCCACTGTACCCGGTGTGGCTTCCTCTACATTGGGGAAACCAAGCGGAGGCTTGGGGACCGCTTTGCAGAACACCTCCGCTCAGTTCGCAACAAACAACTGCACCTCCCAGTCGCAAACCATTTCCACTCCCCCTCCCATTCTCTAGATGACATGTCCATCATGGGCCTCCTGCACTGCCACAATGATGCCACCCGAAGGTTGCAGGAACAGCAACTCATATTCCGCCTGGAAACCCTGCAGCCCAATGGTATCACTGGCTTCACCAGTTTCAAAATCTCCCCTTCCCCTACTGCATCCCTAAACCAGCCCAGTTCGTCTCCTCCCCCTACTGCACCACACAACCAGCCCAGCTCTTCCCCCCCACCCACTGCATCCCAAAACCAGTTCAACCTGTCTCTGCCTCCCTAACCGGTTCTTCCTCTCACCCATCCCTTCCTCCCACCCCAAGCCGCACCCCCAGCTACCTACTAACCTCATCCCACCTCCTTGACCTGTCCGTCTTCCCTGGACTGACCTATCCCCTCCCTACCTCCCCACCTACACTCTCTCCACCTATCTTCTTTACTCTCCATCTTTGGCCCGCCTCCCCCTCTCTCCCTATTTATTCCAGTTCCCTCTCCCCATCCCCCTCTCTGATGAAGGGTCTAGGCCCGAAACGTCAGCTTTTGTGCTCCTGAGATGCTGCTTGGCCTGCTGTGTTCATCCAGCCTCACATTTTATTATCTTGGAATTCTCCAGCATCTGCAGTTCCCATTATCTCTGATACTAGGTCCCCTCTCCTCCTCCTTTTCTCCAATGAAAAAAGTCCGAGCTCAGTCAACCTCTCTTCATAAGATAAGCCCTCCAGTCCAGGCAGCATCCTGGTAAACCTCCTCTGAACCCTCTCCAAAGCATCCACATCTTTCCTATAATAGGGCGACCAGAACTGGACGCAGTATTCCAAGTGCGGTCTAACCAAAGTTTTATAAAGCTGCAATAAGTTCAGTTCCACTGAGTGTAGTAAAAGTCTCAGGCCCAAGGTTTTTGAAGTGAAATTGGCTGAGAAAGATTCACTTAGATTGGCTCAACATTTTTGATTAGAACCTGGCTGCTTGAGTGAAGTCCTAATTAAATACCTGGAAGGTTTTCAGGAAGGTCTAGGGACTATCAGAGGAGGCCATCTTGCCCCCTCCAGGGCAATGTAAACAGTGAAAAGGAAATCATGCAAAAACATTCTCTGCTGTTGTGTTAGCGATACACGAGGTCCCCAGTCTGGCCCAGTTTTGAGCAGTAACCTCAAAGTGAGCAGCTATATTGACAATATCTGATCAAGGAGCTCATGCAACACACTGCGTGGTCTCACTTGCTGCAGGATCCTGTAGTCAACGTAGTCATTGAGGTACCCTTAACCCATCTGCCTGGTGATCATGAATCTTCCGGGAGAGAGTGATGACAAGATGTAATCCTCAGGCCCTGGAGGTCAATATCAGAATGGTGCAGTCAGTGAGTGTCTCTAACTCTCTGGCCCTGGCTTGGTGTTCTCTGTCTCTCGTAGCCACTGAGATGGATCACACCCTGGCATCATCAATTTCTAAACAGTTTGCTGTCAAAATGCCAGATAATTAACTGAAATAAATCACTAAACGCTCTACTCCAGGACTGTCTGAAGTTCATTAAGATCTGAGATCATCAGGCTATTTCACACACATACTGCTGATTTTTAAAAATTTCAGTAATTCCATATCTGCCCCGAGATCTCACAGCAAAGCCTAGTGCCCCCCCAGACAGAGCATCTTGGACGTCACAAGGTACCCCCTAGAATTCATCAGTGACATTAACCCCAACCAGATGTGGAGAGCCAGATGAGAGACCTGGAATGGATGGATCAGCATGGTGTTTGAGACTGCATGAGGGAGAAACAGGTAAAGTTTTGAAACTTGAGTTGAGATATGGAGAATGTTGTGAAGGATAATGGCCTGACAGGGTTACTGCTGAAGGTTGCATTAAGCTCCAGTCTGATAACATCACCAGGCCCTGGGCAGTGAGAGGCAGAATATTTCAGGATCTTGAAAGGGACAGACCTGTCACTATGGGCTCCCAGATAACAGGGTGTAGAGCTGGATGAACACAGCAGGCCAAGCCCCATCAGAGGAGCAGGAAGGCTGACGTTTCGGGTCTAGACCCTTCGGCAGAAAAATTTCTTTTCTGAAGAAGGGTCTAAACCTGAAACGTCAGCTTTTGTGCTCCTGAGATGCTGCTTGGCCTGCTGTGTTCATCCAGCTCCACACTTTGTTACCTCTGATTCTCCAGTATCAGCAGTTCCTACTATCTCTGAAACAATGTTAACCCACGGACTCCCAATTGTCTTTCGGCAATGTTCTAGCTCACTGATGTAACTTGTGCCTGATTACTACACTGCAATAAACTACACCGTGTTAAATTTCACGCTTGGTTCTCCTCTGGCCCTGGGTCCTTACAGCCAATCAAGGAAAGGCAGTAGAGGCCGAAGACCACCCAGACCACAAGCTCGTACAGGTTGGCATCACAGCCAATGCAACAGGAAGTGGGTAATTGTGGCAAATGGTTTCGATAGCGTTCCGGGGCAGCTGTTCCATCTGGGAAAGGGGGCCAGTGAGTAGGCTGTGGGTCATGAGCAAAAACTGCTAGAAGCCTCATCAGAAAAACATGGTCTTCTTGCTAGAGATAATGGGAACTGCTGATGCTGGAGAATCCAAGATAACAAAGTGTGAAGCTGGATGAACACAGCAGGCCCAGCAGCATCTCAGGAGCACAAAAGCTGATGTTTCGGGCCAACGTCAGCTTTTGTGCTCCTGAGATGCTGCTTGGCCTGCTGTGTTCATCCAGCCTCACACTTTATTATCATGGTCTTCTTGCTACATCATTTCAGATCATTCAGGACATGGGCATCACTAGCTGGGCCTAGCATTTATTGCCCATCCCTAGTTGCCCCTGAGAAGGTGGTGTTGAGCTACCTTCTTGAACCACTGCAGCTTGTGTGCTGTGGGCTGACCGATAGCACCCTTGGGGAGGGAATTCCAGGATTCTGACCCAGCAACACCGAAGGAACGGCGACACATTTCCATGTCAGGATGGTGCGTAGCTTGGAGGGGAATCTGTGCTGTAACATGAACCTATTCCTACTGACAACACTCAGCACAAGGGGGCTCATTCACTAACCAGCACATCAGTTACCCTAGTGAGCGGCTGTGTCCTCCCCAGACCCGATAAGCTAGCCAGATGGGGAGAAATGGTCCTCTTCTGTCTACATTGTCTCTGTTGTTATAGCTCCATCAGGTGATAAGTCAGAGGTGGAAGGAGAGGCAGGGGGTTTATGGCAGAACTCACTGCAGACTTTCTGCCTTTCAGTAAATATCGTTTATTTACTGAGCAAACACATTCTGGTTAAACAGTGTACTACAGCAAACAACCTGTTTAAAAACAGACAGGAAACAAGGATCTATCGACTAAACAGCAGCAAAGCGGGATTATTTCCCCAGAAAAATGAAGTGTGTGGTGAATAGATTAAATTATTGCAGATTCTGTAAATGAAATTAGTCAAAGTCATTTACAGGAGAATGGTCACCAGGCAGGACTCTTGACGAACATCACCAGGCCCCCCGCATGTATATCACAGTTTGTTATAGTGCCCTCGAGGAAAACAGGAGGAGATCGCAGGCTGATACAGAGAGACACCTCGCAAATGGAGGATAAAATGGGAAAATTTGAAATTGTTCAATTTGGTGATAAAAACAAAAAGCAGAGTGTTACTAAAACAGAGAACACGTGCACAATTCCAAGGTACAGAGGTATCTCGGTGCCCTGATGTGTGTTACAATGCAGATATCGAGAGTGATCAAGAAAGCTAATGGGGTGTTGGTCCCTATTACAGGAGGACGTGACATAAAAACAAGGACATCACCTTTTGGTTATACAGGGCCTTGGTGAAACGACATCTCCAACGCCATGGGTGATTTTTCTGCCCTTATTGAAGGAAGGAGACAGCTCAGAGGAGCGTTAACATACTGAGACCTGGAACAGGCGGGTTGTGTTATGAGGAAAGGATGGACAGACTGGTTTTGTTTCCATGGGAGTTTCGAACAGTGATGGGGTACACTGATTGAGGTGTGTAAGATCCCAATCCGGTCTGGACAAAGTGAACATGGAAAGAGATGCTGCCTACTGTGGGTGAGTCCAAAGCTGGGGCTGGGCATAGCTTGAAACTTAGGGAGTCACTATAAGGATGTTATATGGTGTCAGAGGTCTGTGTAACTTTGGAACTCTACCACTGACTGTAGCAGAGGCAGGTCATTGAAAGTCGAGGTAGGTAGAGTTGCTAAGGCAAGAAATCAAAGGTTATTGGGAATCCCATGGGAATGTGGGATTTGAAATGCAAACCAATCAGCCATGATCTTACTGAATGGGACAGCAGGCTTGAGGGGTGAATGGCCTATTTCAGTTTCAATCTCAGTTGTTCCTGATGCCAGTGGAGCTGTCATGAGCTGTTTTTAGTTGCCGTTACCATCAGCAGAGAATGCTCACTGTACGGGAATCTCACATGGACATGATTGCTACCTGAGAGTGCTAGTGATATTTCCGTTGTAGCACGGTGTAGGGTCTGAGGGGGTACGTGGTGTCGCTCGGATACGTGGCCAGAACAGTTTGGGACTTGAACGATCTGAGTCCCATTTGTGACCATGTGCATCCTATCAGTAAAACCTGGGACTAGTCCCTAACATGCAATACAGCAGTCTCTCCTACAGACAGCAGGGCCTGCCAGGCCAATGTGATAATGCTGTTAATGCTGCAATAATAGCATGATTCTTCAGACCTTTCACATGGTGAGGTGCAGGCTCTGTTTATGTACATATACGTCTCACCTGTCTGCACACACAGTGTTCCAGACTCATTCAGTCACAGATGGCGCTGGGATCTGAGGTTGAACAAATTTCTGTTACAGAGTGAAATCTCCTGTTACTGAGTAGATGATACAGAATGTTAGATCCCATGGAGCTACCCTCTCTCCTGCTGCTAAGCGCAGTACACTTACACCTTTCAGTTCATATGGCCCTGCCCAGGGATCTGGGCACATTACTGAATGGAGGCCAGTCAGGCAGCCCTGTCAGCTGCACTGTTTCAGAGGAATGGCCTTTGCAGTAATACGTTGTACCCAGGCCCCGTTCCCTACTTAGGCACCCCAGGAGTAGGAGCATTCCCCCAGGATCTGGTTCAACTAACATCTTCATCAGCCAGGTCCACGACGACAGAGTCCAGCCATTTTCCCCATTGCTGTGGCTCTGCTTGACTGCAGGAGAAAGTAGCTCATTGGCCTAGGGTCTAAAGGCTGGCCTGTGAGAGCTGTATGCTGTGTGCACACTGGAGCATCTGGGACTGCTCCTCTACAGTATTGAGGTTCCAAAGGCATTTTGAAGGGAGGCAGCGATGCTAACTGATGCATTCAGACTACCTTTTCAGAGAATTAATTAATGGCACAGAACAAAGTGCTTACCTTGTAAAAAAAACAAGTTACTGTCCATTAACCACTACATGCCTCACCTCCTTCCCTACACCTCTGACATCAGTGCTGCCCAGTGATTACCCAGGTTACACAATGGCTCCAGGGCTCTTGTGGCACAGTGGTAGCCACCGTCCCTCTGAACTGGGAGGCCTGCTCCAGAGGTGTGCAGTGTCTAAACAGGCTGATTGGAAAAGTATCTAGTCAGCATTCCCACGTGTATGTGAGTGTGAAGCTGTAAATGCTGTGTCCTTCCACCTCAGTGTGTACTGATACTTGTAGGTTTGCCTGTGTGCTCCCAGCTCTTGGCTGTTCATGACAGGAGGTCAGTCTGCTTGTTTGATAGCAGAGCTCAGGCTCTGAACTAATCTCCAGCTGCCCGATCAAGAAGCAGAACGCAGTGAGTGTGTGGATGGTCAATTACCCAGCAGAAACACTGTGCCGCCACATCAAACAGGAACAGGAACAGGAAGCTGCTGCAGCTCAAAACACACTGAATCAGCAGCCAGCCTTCAGCTCCGATTGAAGTGGCCATCACTCACCCTCACACACACACACACACACACACACACACACACACCGTGTAGGTGACAAAACACACCAGCCACATCCATCAGGGTCCATTCCTGATGGAGACAGGGAAGCAAGAAACTGCCGAAGCCAAAAGCAAAGTGAAAAGCAACAAATGGCACCTTCCTACTGGGATGCTGCTGGGCCTGCTGTGTTCATCCAGCCTCACATTCTATTATCTATAAATGGCACCTTCCTCATGCTTTTGCTTTGACCCACCTCATCAAAATGAGATTGCCTGCGATGTCAACAAATGGGAGCCTTGAGCTTTGGGCTGGGATTTTGTAAGCACTGCATTGCAGGAATTTGACTGAGCATTCCTTGAACTTAATTTGAGCAGTTTGCATCTTTTAGTGCTCACTCCCCGACACCACTCACTCTGATTATACTACTTGCCTGTGAATTGTCAGGAGGCAGGCTGTGAGCTGTTTGAGAGTCATCAAGATGTACAGAACAGAAACAGACCCTTCAGCCCGTGCCCGTCCATGCTGACCAGATATCCTCAATTAATCTGGTCCCATTTGCCAGCATTTGGCCCATTTCCCTCTAAACCCTTCCTGTTCCTATACCCATCCAGATGCCTTTTAAATGCTGTTAATTGTACCAGCCTCCACCACTTCCTCTGGCAGCTCATTCCATACACACACCACCCTCTGCGTGAAATTGTTGCCTCTCAGGTCCCTTTTAAATCTTTGTCCTCTCACCTTAAACCTATGCCCCTCTAGTTTTGATCACCCCCACTTTGGGGAAAAGACCTTGACTATTCACCCTATACATGCCCCTCATGATTTTGTAAACCTCTATAAGGTCACCCCTCAGCCTCTGATGCCCCAGGGAAAGTAGCCCCAGCCTATTCAGCCTCTCCCTACAGCCCAAACCCTCCCACCCCAGCGACATTGTAAATGTTTTCTGACCCCTTTCAAGTTTCACAACACCCTTTCTAGAACAGGGAGACCAGAATTGCATGCAATACTTCAAAAGCGGCTTAAACAATGCCCTTGACCGCGTCTCCCATATTTCCCGCAACACGTCCCTCACACCCCGTCCCCGCCACAACCGCCCAAAGAGGATCCCCCTCGTTCTCACACACCACCCCACCAACCTCCGGATACAACGCATCATCCTCCGACACTTCCGCCATCTACAATCCGACCACACCACCCAAGACATTTTTCCATCCTGTCTGCTTTCCGGAGAGACCACTCTCTCCGTGACTCCCTTGTTCGCTCCACACTGCCCTCCAACCCCACCACACCCAGCACCTTCCCCAGCAACCGCAGGAAATGCTACACTTGCCCCCACACCTCCTCCCTCACCCCTATCCCAGGCCCCAAGATGACATTTCACATTAAGCAGAGGTTCATCTGCACATCTGCCAATGTGGTATACTGCATCCACTGTACCCGGTGTGGCTTCCTCTATATTGGGGAAACCAAGCGGAGGCTTGGGGACCGCTTTGCAGAACACCTCCGCTCAGTTCGCAACAAACAACTGCACCTCCCAGTCGCAAACCATTTCCACTCCCCCTCCCATTCTTTAGATGACATGTCCATCATGGGCCTCCTGCAGTGCCGCAATGATGCCACCCGAAGATTGCAGGAACAGCAACTCATATTCCGCCTGGGAACCCTGTAGCCTAATGGTATCAATGTGGACTTCACCAGTTTCAAAATCTCCCCTTCCCCCACCGCATCCCTAAACCAGCCCAGTTCGTCCCCTCCCCTCACTGCACCACACAACCAGCCCAGCTCTTCCCCTCCACCCACAGCATCCCAAAACCAGTCCAACCTGTCTCTGCCTCCCTAACCTGTTCTTCCTCTCGCCCATCCCTTCCTCCCACCCCAAGCCGCACCCCCATCTACCTAGTAACCTCATCCCACCTCCTTGGCCTGTCCGTCTTCCCTGGACTGACCTATCCCCTCCCTACCTCCCCACCTATACTCTCTCCACCTATCTTCTTTTCTCTCCATCTTCGGTCCGCCTCCCCCTCTCTCCCTATTTATTCCAGTTCCCTCTCCCCATCCCCCTCTCTGATGAAGGGTCTAGGCCCGAAACGTCAGCTTTTGTGCTCCTGAGATGCTGCTTGGCCTGCTGTGTTCATCCAGCCTCACATTTCATTATCTTGGATTCTCCAGCATCTGCAGTTCCCATTATCTCTAAACAATGTTCTGTACAGCTGCAACATGACCTCTCAATTCCTACACTCTATGCACTGACCAATGAAGGCAACTGTGCCAAATGCCTTCTTCATTATCCTGTCTTGCTGTGACTCCACTTTCAGGGAACTATGAACGTGCGCTCCAAGGTCTCTTTTTTGGGAACACTCTCCAAGACCTGGTATTGATTCACTGCTGTTGCAGGGTATTTACGGTTGAGGTAATAATGCAGGGATGAGAGGATGATGCTCTCCTGTCTCTGATGGGGCAAAGTGGAATGGCCAGAGATAAGACCTTCGTTACTGGGACATAATCAGTGACACAGACAAAAAGATAACCAATCAAATTTAAGGTGGATAAGCACATGACGACTGCCTTTGCTCTTAAGATAAATCCAGGTGTTGGTTGAATGGTGAGAAATGAAGATCTGTGGAATCTCAGAGAAGTAGTGGTACAGAATGAGGCCACTCAGCCCAATGTGGTTGTACTACAGGAATGGACAGATCGTGGAATTGAAGCTGATGGATGATTAAAGCTAGTGGACAGTATGTGTAGTGGAATATTGACCTTTACTGCAAGGGGAGAGGCATAAGGAATGTAATATTGACCTTTATCTCAAGGGGATGAACATAAGGAGTACAATATTGAGTTGTATGGTGGAAGGTCTAGGTACCATCTGCTGTACTTCTATTCAGGCACTGTCCCATTGAAAGGTTTTCACCTGCTCTGTAGCAGCTTACATACCTGCTGCTGGGAGACTGAGAGATCATTAATTAGACTGCGAATGGTTGATGCCTCTGTTAACTATGTCCCTGGAATAAGGGAGGTCCAGCTTGGAATGCAATGCTATGGTTCATTTGGTGTCCTGTTTCACATTGAGTTGTCATAGTAACTGGAAACAGTGTTTCGAGTGGGTGTGGGGTCCAGGCTAAAACTCATCAAGTCCAGTATTGTCAGGAGGACAGTTCACCCTCACAGGGTACAGTTGGTTTAGCAGAAAGACACAAACAAAGTTAAACCATGAATCAAATGACAAACATTTGCTTATTTCTCCTGAATTTAAAAGACTAAGAGGTGACCTAACTCAGGCGGGTAGATACAGAGAAACTCTCTGTCCTGGTATTGGGAATGGAGTGACAGAATTAAATTCCAGCCATTCAGTGGCAAAATCAGCAAGCACATCTTTCAACACAGGAAGTTAGTTAATTTTCTTCCCCAAAACGCTGTGGATTCTGAAAGTCAGTTGGAGTTTTCAGTCCCAAGAATGATAAATTTTAATTGAGGAAAATCATGGGATATGGAACAAAGGTTAGCAAAGGGAGTTGAGATACAGCACAGTTATGATTTGATTGAATGGTGTAGTACACTTATGGGGCTGAATGGCCTCCTCCTATTGTTAAATACTGTAGGTAGCAAGGTGCCTCCATGGAAATTAAACAGTTTGTGGTTCGGTTACCCTGCAGCTCTGTTTTCAATCGCAATGACATCAGGTTGCACATGTGGATTTTTATGTGTTTGTATTGTCGCTTCCTCATGCACAGAAGGACAAGCTGAAGCCCTGTGTGATCAGTGTATAACGCACTTTCAGCAGTTACAGCAGGTTACAAAAACATCCTCTGCCTGGAACCACCGTGTACGAGCTGGGTAAACCCACAATACAAGACTCTGCAGCAGAGAAACGCTGCTTCGATTAGAACCAGCTGCTTCAGGGAGCTGGCAGGAACTCCTGTCTGGTACTGGAGGTGCCTAAGATCATCAGGCCTGACAAGCCGAGAAACTGAACTTTCACCTACAACATGCAATGGTCTAGGACCTCCACCACTAAGATAGTTTTCAGTCTCTAGAAATATCTCATGACAAATTGCCACAAACAAACAGGAAATTGCACAGAATCCAAGGGCCAGAAACTGACCAATGCTTATTTGGACTGAAAATGAACTCTGGCCATTAACCTATTCATGCGTGCAGATCCCTTTCCCCTGCTTGCTGAATCAAAGCCCCTCAAACACTTGTTTAGAACTCTCCTCGTCATGCAGTCTCGCCTGTGGGAAACCATCCCTAATCACTCTGAAATATCACATCCCTGAATTCCTTTATCCCTGGGACCACAAGAGGAATCAATTCTTTCTTCAAAGCTCTACTCATTTCGTTTCGAGAAGGCTGGTGTCCACAACTGTGTACAATTCTCCAGCACAGGCTGCTCTAGACATTGGGGAATGTTTAACCTGACATCCTTATTCTTGTACACAATTGTTCAATGTCAGTTCTTTACAGAGCCTTAGCAACTTCAACAACGTCATCCCCAAGTCTCCCAAAGAGAAAACTTCCTTGATGTTGATGACAATAAACAATCTGGTAGGCTGGGACAGAAATAATGGGAACTGCAGACGCTGAGAATCTGAGATAACAAAGTGTGGAGCTGGATGAACACAACAGGCCAAGCAGCATCTCAGGAGCACAAAAGCTGACGTTTCAGGCCGAGACCCTTCATCAGAAAAGGGGGAGGGGGAGAGGGAACTGAAATAAATAGGGAGAAAGGGGAAGGCAGGTGGAGAGGAGAGTATGGGTGGGGAGGTAGGGAGGGGATAGGTCAATCCGGGGAGGATGGACAGGTCAAGGAGGCGGGATGGGGTTAGTAGGTAGGAGATGGAGGTGCGGCTTGAGGTGAGAGGAGGGGATAGGTGAGAGGAAATCTCCTACCTATTTAACCTCATCCCGCCCCCTTGACCTGTCCGTCCTCCCCGGTCTGACCTATCCCCTCCCTACCTCTCTACTTATACTCTCCTCTCCACCCATCTTCTCCTCTATCCATCTTCGGTCCGCCTCCCCCTCTCTCCCTATTTATTTCAGAACCCTCTCCCCATCCGCCTTTTCTGATGAAGGGTCTAGGCCCGAAACGTCAGCTTTTGTGCTCCTGAGATGCTGCTTGGCCTGCTGGGAGCAGAGCTTGATGCTGAATCGACAACCACACAATTTTAGCTACAGCCTCTGTCCCTTTGCAAAGTCTCACCCCAGCCACATTCACAGCTGGGTGTGAGAAAACAACTTTCTCATCACCAGGAAGTTCATGGTCTTCAAGAGTATTATTGTTGTTTTGAAGACAATTTTGTGGAAAACAATTTCCAAACGCACAATTCTGCAAACAGGAGTGAAATGAATGCTGGATCATTTGTTTCAGTGATACTGGAGGTTGAATCCAGTCCCCAGGACACCAGGGAGGGCTCTTTGTCATAGCTATGCCCAGTGAGCCTATTTCCATCTGAACCAGAAACACTGTTATCCTTCTGACTAGCTCCTGTCCCTATCTTGTGTTCACTTGAAACACTATTTCCTGTCGCTCCAACACCTGCAAAATGAAATGGTGCCCAATATAAATTACTGCCTGGCCTATGGAGCTGGACCTGCCTTACTCCAGAGACATGTTTAGTAGAGACACCAACCTTTCACAGTCTAGTTCATGATCCCTCAGTCTCTCTGCGGCAGGTATGTAGGCTGCTATAGGGGAGCTGAAAGACTCTGAATGTAAAACAAGTACCTCTAATTGGAATGAATCATGCAGAGGTTAGCCCAATAGCTTTTCCACATTGGATACGGTCAGGAAAATCACTCCAGATGGCAGATATAAAGGTCTTTCTGTCTCTGATTTGTAACACAAAGTAACATTGAACACATGTAGACCTATGCCAAAACAGATTTCCACGGTAGAGTTCAACCCTAACTGTTAATTTCACAATTTCAGTTCAAAATGAAAATATTCATAATGCTACTGTAAGGAAGGAACAACAGAGTTTAAACTTCTTTATATACTTCCCTATAAAGCACAATGAGGACAGGGACAGAGTAGAACTGTAGAGGAAGCTTTACTCTGTAACCAACCCCATCCTGCCCCTGTCCTAGGAGTGTTTGATGGGGGTCAGTGTTGACGGACCCTGAATCCGCAATCCAGGCTGGCAGTGCCCATACAGGATTACCGAAGATGGAGGGCCACTATTACTAAAGATTAAGCCTCTCTGGTGGAAGGACGAAGTCTCATGATTCCTACTTTGAAGAAGAGCTGTGCAGTTCTCCCGGGGGTCCTGACCAATTTTTATTCCTCAACAAGCATCTCAACAGACAGGCCTACTCTTTGCAGTATATGCTATTTGGGAGCCAATAATGCGGGACTGAGCCACAATTCCAACATTCCGATAGTGACTACACAACAGAGAGCTGTACTGTGCTGGAAGTAAATGAATGTGAAACAGCCTGAAGTTGAAGTAAGGACCTGCACCAAACCTTGCATCATCTGGAAAGCGCAGTGGACTACACAGTGCTTAAATGTGATATTGAGCAGTAATTGTCTGAGAGTGTGATATTCAGCAGTAATTGTCTGAGCGTGTGATATTCGGCAGTAATTGTCTGAGCGTGTGATATTCGGCAGTAATTGTCTGAGTGTGTGATATTCAGCAGTAATTGTCTGAGTGTGTGACATTCAGCAGTAATTGTCTGAGCGTGTGACATTCAGCAGTAATTGTCTGAGTGTGTGATATTCAGCAGTAATTGTCTGAGCGTGTGATATTCAGCAGTAATTGTCTGAGTGTGTGACATTCGGCAGTAATTGTCTGAGCGTGTGATATTCAGCAGTCATTGTCTGAGTGTGTCGTATTCGGCAGTAATTGTTTGAGAGTGTGACATTCGGCAGTAATTGTCTGAGTGTGTGATATTCGGCAGTAATTGTCGGAGCGTGTGGTATTCGGCAGTAATTGTCTGAGAGTGTGACATTCAGCAGTCATTGTCTGAGCGTGTGATATTCGGCAGTAATTGTCTGAGAGTGTGATATTCGGCAGTAATTGTCTGAGTGTGTGACATTCGGCAGTAATTGTCTGAGTGTGTGATATTCAGCAGTAATTGTCTGAGCGTGTGACATTCGGCAGTAATTGTCTGAGCGTGTAATATTTGGCAGTAATTGTCTGAGAGTGTGATATTCGGCAGTAATTGTCTGAGTGTGTGACATTCAGCAGTAATTGTCTGAGAGTGTGATATTCGGCAGTAATTGTCTGAGTGTGTGATATTCGGCAGTAATTATCTGAGCGTGTGGTATTCGGCAGTAATTGTTTGAGCGTGTGACATTCGGCAGTAATTGTCTGAGCGTGTGATATTCGGCAGTAATTGTCTGAGTGTGTGACATTCGGCAGTAATTGTCTGAGCGTGTGATATTCAGCAGTCATTGTCTGAGTGTGTCGTATTCGGCAGTAATTGTCTGAGAGTGTGACATTCGGCAGTAATTGTCTGAGCGTGTGACATTCAGCAGTAATTGTCTGAGTGTGTGACATTTGGCAGTAATTGTCTGAGCGTGTGATATTCAGCAGTCATTGTCTGAGTGTGTCGTATTCGGCAGTAATTGTCTGAGAGTGTGACATTCGGCAGTAATTGTCTGAGTGTGTGATATTCGGCAGTAATTGTCTGAGTGTATGATATTCATCAGTAATTGTCTGAGTGTATGATATTCATCAGTAATTGTCTGAGCGTGTGACATTCGGCAGTAATTGTCTGAGCGTGTGATATTTGGCAGTAATTGTTTGAGTGTGTGACATTCAGCAGTAATTGTCTGAGAGTGTGATATTCGGCAGTATTTGTCTGAGTGTGTGATATTCGGCAGTAATTGTCTGAGCGTGTGGTATTCGGCAGTAATTGTCTGAGCGTGTGACATTCGGCAGTAATTGTCTGAGCGTGTGATATTCGGCAGTAATTGTCTGAGTGTGTGATATTCGGCAGTAATTGTCTGAGTGTGTGATACTTGGCAGTAATTGTCTGAGTGTGTGGTATTTGGTAGAAATTGTCTGAGAGTGTGATATTCGGCAGTAATTGTCTGAGTGTGTGGTATTCGGCAGTAATTGTCTGCGTGTGTGGTATTCGGCAGTAATTGAGAGTGCGATATTCGGCAGTAATTGTCTGAGCGTGTGGTATTCGGCAGTAATTGTCTGAGTGTGTGGTATTCGGCAGTAATTGTCTGCGTGTGTGGTATTCGGCAGTAATTGTCTGAGCGTGTGATATTCTGCAGTAATTGTCTGAGTGTGTGACATTCGGCAGTAATTGTCTGAGAGTGTGACATTCGGCAGTAATTGTCTGAGCGTGTGATATTCGGCAGTAATTGTCTGAGCGTGTGGTATTCGGCAGTAATTGTCTGAGCGTGTGTTCTGTCTTTAAGATGATGGGAAATCACAAAGCCAGCCTGCATGAGAAATGGGGAAAGTAAGGAGTGATTACTGGGAACCTCAGCAGGTCACGAAGTATTTATAGAGAGAGAGAGGGAGAGAGACAGAGACAGTTAATGTTTTAGGTCAATGGCCTTTGTGTGTTCGCAGCAAATCTCCATTTCAATTCAGATTTCCAGTGCCCACGGAATTTGGTTTTCACATAATTAGGAGAATTGGCCAAAGGCATGGCCTAGAGGAGAGTGTTTACAAGGACGCTGCTGTGATGCAGGTGGGAATTTACAGAGAATTACAAGTAGAGTTGGAATGGTTTAGCCTTTAGGCAGTTAAATCCTTATGAAGGGATGAACAGCAATCTTAGGGGGAGGTGGGTATTGGCCCTGGATGAAAATACACAGCGAGTCAACGTTGGATGATAGTAAATGCTTCCTGCGGAGTTAAAACAGCAAGCTGCCTTTACCCTATCGGAGAAATGAAGATTGAAAGCACTTAAACACGAATCTACCTGGTGCTGTCAACAGGATAAATCCTTATTGATTTTGAAGGTACCAGGCATGTTCATGTCAATAATCCACACAATACCTGTAGCTGCAGCAGACAGCACTAATCACCCCCACCCCCCAGCCCTCTCCTTCACAAAAACAAAGCATCAAACAGATAAAACAATCAATAAGATCTCAGTCTTCAGTAAATTCCATCTCTTCAGGTCCACTTGTAACTGAAACTACTTTTGAAAGTAGTGAAGTTCATTGTGACTGTTTGAAATTTTGAGTCAATGATTCTCATGGTTACCCTTTCTCTCAAGCTTGGGTTCCAGTCCTGTTCCAATCCACCTGAATGAACTCAACACCTGCTGGTCGCCACTGGCCACCACTGGTCATCACAATTCCTTCCCATTCCTCTGGAAAACCCTGGCTTTGCTGGTTGCTGGTTCCACAGCACCTTCCTTCCCTTGCACCTCACTGCGGCTGCATCGCAATTGCTGATCCCGCCTTTCCAGCACGCACTTCAACAACGAGGGCATTACAGCCACAGCCCAACGTTGATACCCGAAGGCTGTGTGTCTGCAAAGTTCTGTGGGGTACACCCAGAGACCTCGCTACCCCAGGGCACTGATTCGAGGTGTTCAGGACTGGAATTTAATTCAGAGGAAATGTGGGATTGAATCGAAGCTCCACTCGAGCTTGTATGATACGGGGCAAGGTTAAAATTTATAAAACTGTCGGTGCCGAGTGCCCCCCTTATCAGAGTAATGCCCACCCAGCATACTCTTCAATGAACTGCAATATCTTTCAAAGCCTTCATAATGATGGGGCCCAAACAGTGACAGGAGGAATGATATAAGAGAGGGTTTTTTTGGTCACTTTTTGAGTTGGTCAGGGTAGCTTCCAGCTTTCACACCCACATTAGTACCTGAGGATTTTGAAAGCTCTGGGCAGCCTGCTGCTTTGTGTTTACTGGATGCGTCTGGAGAAAGCTTTGCGTCGTTGTCGCACCATTGCTAACCTCAAAACCACGAGGGTACCATTTAACATCTCGTTGCTGTTCTGTAGGAAATACTGCAGCCAGTGTGTGCACAGCGAACTCTCACCGACAGTGAGGTGGTTATGACCAAAGCGTTGTCATATTAGCGATGTTGGTGGAAGGATAAATATTAGCTCAGACGCGAAGGTGAGGTATCGAGTAGATTGTGAGCAATTGTAGGAACCCTGACTATTTCCGATCCTACCAGCCATTAACACAGGGCCATTGGGGAACTTAAGCTGGGATTTGACCGATTCCTATAGGAGCAGGATTCAGGGCTGGCTCCTTGCTGCTGTGGTCAGTTCACAGAAACAGTTAGAACAGGAGGGAGCAGGTCAGTCCCTGGGGCCTGCTCGACCATTTATTCAGATCTTGGCCGACCCACACCTCTTTCTCATTCCCATCAACAACCACAGCCAACTAACATGCTTCACCAAAATAAAAATAAAATCTGCAGAGGCCTAGAGCCTGAAACAAAAACAGAAATTGCTGGAGAAACTCAGCAGCTGGAGAGGGAAACAGATTTAATGTTCGGGTTCAGCGGCCCTTCCTCAGAACTGAAGAGGAACAGTCATTGGACTCAGTATTTTGTCTCTGTCTCTCTCTCTCTCCACAGATGCCGCAAGACCTGCTGAGTTTCTCCAGCACTCTCCATTGTGACCAATTCCATCATCTTGCAAGATAACAAAGTGTGGAGCTTGATGAACACAGCAGGCCAAGCAGCATCTCAGGAGCACAAGTTCCCATTATCTCCATCATAATGCAAACCTGCAGCACTACAGCCTCAGGCAGAGGTGGGTTGGAGCTTTCTTTATGAAACAAATCTCTCTGATTTCTCTCCTGAATGCCATAGTCGAAGGTGAAAGGATTAATTTGCCTGGGTTGGCTTCCCCCAGCTAGAGAAAATAGATTCCCTTTGTCTGTCCTATCAAATCCTGCTCAGCACCGAAGATCACCCTCCAATCCCCCTCACTCAACACAGGATTAAGCTGTTACCAACATTACACCAGGGAGTACAGATACACAATAGGCAGCAGAGGATTTTTCAAAGAATTTTGATTCGCATCAGAATGAAAGTATCAGGATGTATAACATGCACTCTGCATTCTATCGAATGAGACAATGAATTGGAGCTCAGTCACTATACTCTTCTCCCATTCTATTGCACACATCTCATTGATGAACACAGCAGGGTGCAGACTTGAATGAAGATTGCAGGCAAAAGCTGTAGGACTTTCTAAGCTGCTCCCTCATTGCTGCAATTTGTCAGCTAGAATGATAATTCACCGCAGTCACATCAGGGCTCTGGAAACAGCATTTCTCATGGACTGAATCTCAACACTCCATTCTGTCATCGAGAGCTGGGAGAAAGATGCAAGTGTCAATGTCGGAATTGTCTGTATTCCAGGGAATCCCTGCTCCGTGTAATTGGTTTTTGGGGCGTTGTTGGCTGGGCCAGCATTTATTGCCCATCCCTGGATACCTTCGAGAAACTGGTAGTGAGCTGCCTTCATGAACCACTGCAGTTCCTTGGGTATAGGTTCCCCACAATGCCATTGGGGAGGAAGTTCCAGGATTGTGATCCATCAACCCTGAAGGAACGGTGATAGATTTCCACATCAGGAACGTGCATGGTTTTCAGATCATCGTATTCCCATAAATCTGCTGTTTCTAGCTGGTAGAGGTCGTCAGCTTGGGAGATGCTATTGAAAGAGAATGAGCAAGTTTCTGCAGACCAGCCTATAGTCCACATAACTGCCACAGGGACAGAAACAGTGGATCCTTAAGATCAGTCAATCATATAATCAGTTTTAGTCAAGTGGACCGTTTTGTCATAAGGTTATGATCTGTGTGTATGATTGGTTGTGTGCAGGACTGAATGATGCTGAACATTGCTCAATCACCAGTGAACATCCCCAAGTCTGACCTTACGATGGAGGGAAGGTCACTGATGAAGCAGCTGAAGATGGTTGGGCCAAGGACACTACCCTGAGGAACTCGTGGACTTTGAGATCCTTGGCTAGCAACAGCCACCTCCTTCTGCACTAGACAGGATTCCAGTTACTGGTCACCTTTCTCCTGATTTCCACTTACAGCAATATGACAAGATGCCACACATGGTTAAATGTTTAACTCAGCTCTTTGAGGCCAAGTTTATGGAGGTGCCTGGAGATGGTCTTTGTAGTCGTGCCTTCCACAGTCTCACAGCCTTCTGTGTAAACTATTTCATTGAATCTTATAACGATATCCTGTTCTCTTAGCCCCTTCATTGACTGAGAACAGCAACAGTTTATTTCTTTCTCATTATAAATTTCTGATTATTAATTCCCCAGTGTGTATTCAGTTCAAAAAAACACCTCAGTTTCCTTTTGATTGTATTTTCTGATAGCAGACAGCGCCCCTTCTCAGTTTGTGCTATATTCTTCTGCCTGCTTCAACGTGCTTCACTGCAGTGATCCCCTCAAAGGCAAAAATAAGGAATGTTTTCTCTGTTGATGGAAGGTGCAGGCTCCAAATCCTGACCCATACCTTTAATGCTGATGTCCTGCCTAATCCAGTCCAGTCCAGCCCAGTTCAGTCATTGAATCATAAAATCAGCATAGCCATGATGTGGAGGTGCCGGTGTTGGACTGGGGTGGACAAAGTCAGAAACCTCACAGCACCAGTTTATCGTCCCACAGGTTTATTTAAAATCATAAGCTTCCAAAACGCTGCTCCTTCACCAGGTCCATGTTGGGTCAACGCCAGCTTACTGCACCATCTGTGGATTAGAGAGGTCGCTCAGCATCTACAGAAGGGACATAGGCTCTGGGTGCAGTCCATGAGGTGGACAGATGTCTTCAACATTGGCTGCTCACAATGTGGTTTCCTGCTCGCCATGACCACCACTGTTCGGTCTTCAAAAATGCCCCAAATGTTCTGGTCACTTGTCATTTCAATTCTCCACCTTGGTCCAACTCCAATCCTTCGATCCTTGACCTGCTGCGATGCTCTAACAGGAACAGTTTTTCTTAATCCTCTCACTTGGCACTCTACATCCTCTGGGCTCAGCGTTAAATTCAACAATTTTACAGCGTAACACCTGCCTCAATCCTTTCTTCCCCTCCTGTAGTTTGGGTTTTGTCTTGCTCCTTCTTTATCCCCTCACATTGCATTTCAATGGCTTGTCTACACCTGTGAACATTGCATCAGGATATATTGTTCCTACCTTTACCCATCAACAATCCCTTTGGCTTTTGTACCATAAGATCTTTCCTTATTAATTTCTCCTGCCCTGTACCTAGTCGCAGACCTTCCTCTCAGCTCTTCCTCCCTCCCCCCATTCCCATTTTGACTTGCACCAAACCTACAACATTTCTGGCTTTCCTCTGTTGCAATGTAATGTCATCAAAGTGAAATGTGAACCTGACCCACTGAGTGCTTTCTGTTCTCATTGAATAGTTTTCTGGTTTGAATGCCATGACCCTGGATGCGCAGATACCTCCTGTTCCAAATCACAGCTCCCCCACCCCACAATGTAACTACCTGCACAAGGTAATAATCAAACTGCTCCATTTCATGTTGAATCTCATCGTTCCATCCATCCCGACACAGCATCAGTCTCAGTTATAGCTGCTATCAGGCACTGACACTCACACTGTGGCCCTGTTTTACTCCTGGGACTGAGCACCCCCTTCAAAGCTGACACTGCACTACAGCACTGAGAGAGTGCTGCACACTAAGAAGGCTTACATTAAACTGAGTCTCCGCTTACTTGCTCGAGTGGATGCAAAGGACTCAATTGTCTCTATTTTGAAAATCGCAATCCTCGCCAGTTTTTATCCTTCAATCAACATCACCCTAAAATGTATTTTTTGATCATTAGCAAAATGCTCTAAGAGATCTTGGTGGTGCTGGTGGTCAGGGCTTGTGGGGGGCCGGGGTGGGTGAGGGGTTGTAAGTTAGCTGCTGTGTTACCTACAGCACAGCAGTGGCCTCACTTTGAGAGCATTTCACCAGCTAGAAAGCACTATGAGATATCTGGTGGTTATGAAAGTCGATATATAAATGCAGGATTTTGTTGTTTTTTACTGTGCCTTTACACTTTCAAAATGTATTCCCTTTCAAGTTTTCATACTGTCTACAAATTGGGGCACTGTTCTCTTGAACCCTATGTTCAAATCTCTGATGTTCATACCAACCGAAGTGATCCCAGGTGTGGGTTAACGTATCATAGAATCATAGAATCCCTACAGCGTGAAAGCAGGCCCTTCAGCTCATTGAGTCCACACTGACCCTCTGACAAACATTCCACCCAGGCCCACCACCCCTGCTCCATCCCGGTAACCCTGCATTTCCCATGGCTAACCCAGCTGGCCTGCACATCCCTGAACACTACGGGTAATTTCCCATTGCCAATCCACCCTAAGCACATCTTTGGACTGTGGGAGGAAACCAGAGCACCTGGAGGAAACCCTGCTCAGACACGGGGGGTCATGGTATTCAAACCAGACATCGGGTGGATTTACAAACTCCCCATAGACAGTCGCCCGAGAGTGGATTCGAACCTGGGTCCCTGGCGCTATCTACAAACCTGCTTTCAGAATCTGACCTCAAATCCTCTCTCTTTCCATTCCAACCAGTTTGTAATTCAATTTACAATTCATCCTCTAATTCCGATGCCCTCCAGCGTCTCCAGTTGCCCACTGTGTGGTACCTTGGCAAAGCCCACATAAACCACATCCCCTGCATTGTTTCCCCTCCCACTATTTCTTGTCATCTCCCCAAAGGACTCCACTAAGTTTGTTGAATGTAATTTTGCTTTCTGCAATCAGTGTTGGCTGCTACTAATTATCTTCTCTTCATCTTGATTCATCATTAATTAAAGATTCCACAGATCTTAAGCTAGCTGGGCTGTAATTATGCAGGTTGGCTCTGTCACTCTTATTTAAGAATGGGTTTGTACTTTGGAAAGTCTCCAGGCCTCTGACACATGTCCAAACAAACACTGTGACTATACAATGATGCTGTTAGTAGTCAACATACAGAACAAATGGAATCCTTCAAAGGGTTTAATCTTCTTTCAGATGATGAAGATAGCCCCCTTCTTGAGGGAGAGGGGAGGGGGAGATACCAGTAGAGATTGAACAAGAGCACTTTTTAATAGGCCAAGATTGCAAGACTAATAAAATCTCACTATTAAGCCCATAGTTCAGCATACAGAGAGTGTTTGGGTGTTTAATATTAATAGTTATTTAAAAATGATTAATTACATTCACTCTTCCAAATTGTGTACTCACCAAATCCAAACATAACATTTAGATTTTCTACATAGTCCTGCTAAAAACTGGCATATGAACTTCAATAAGGTTTTTGACAGGAGTACAAGGCCAGATACAACTTGAAAAACAAGTGCCTAAATGGGCAGAAAGCATTGTCTCAAAGTGGGGAGGAGGATTTACAAATGAACAGGTCACTATAAGTAGTGAACGTTGATTAGTAATCTGTAAAAGAAAGAGAAACAAAACATTGGGGCTCATTTCCAAGGGGAGAAATTAGAAAAGTAGACATGGAATCATAGAATCCCCAACAGTGTGGAAGCAGGCCATTCAGCCCATCAGTTCCACATTGACACTCTGAAGAGCAGCCTAACCAGACACATCCCACTGTAACCATGTGTTTCCCATGGCCAACCCACCCTAACCTGCACATCTTTGGACTGTAGGAGGAAACCGGAGCACCCGGAGGAAACCCACGCAGACTCGGGGAGAATGTGCAAACTCCACACAGACAGCCACCCGAGAGTGGAATTAATCCTGGATCCCTGCAATGGTGAGACAGTGGTGGTTTACAGGTTAGCAAGGTTAGATCATGGAATCTAGGGAGAGGTAGCCATTTGGATACAATATTGGCTCGAGGATAGGAGAAAGAGGGTGGTGATGGAGAGTTGCTTTACAGACTGGAGGCCTGTGACCAGCGGTGTGCCACAGGGATCAGTGCTGGGTCCACTGCTTTTCATCATTTATATAAATGATTTGGATGTGACTGTAGGAGGTATGGTCAGTTAGTTTGCAGATGACACCAAAATTGGAGATGTAGTGGGCAGCGAAGAAGGTCACCTCAGAGTACAACAGGATTGTGATCAGATGGGCCAATGGGCCGAGGAGTGGCAGATGGAGTTTAATTTAGATAAATATGACGTGCTGTATTTTGGAAAGGCAAATCAGGGCAGGACTTATACACTTAATGGTAAGGTCCTGGGGAGCATTGCTGAACAAAGAGACCTTGGGATGCAGTTTCATAGTTCTTTAATGGTGGAGTCGCAGTTAGACAGGGTGGTGAAGAAGGCATTCGGTACATTCACTTTTATTGGTCTGCCCATTAAGTATCGGAGTTGGGAGGGTCATGTTGTGGCTGTGCAGGACGTTGGTCAGGCCACATTTGGAACACTGCGTGCAATTCTGGTCTCCCTGCTACAGGAAGGATGTCATTAAACCCAAAAGGTGCAGAAAAGATTTACAAGGATGTTGCAGGGCTGGAGGGTTTGTGCTACAGGGAGAGGCTGAATAGGCTGGGGCTATTTTCCCTGGAGGGTCAGAGGCTGAGAGGTGGCCTTATCGAGGTTTATAAAATCATGAGGGGCATGGATGGGGTGAATAGTCAAGATCTTTTTCCCAGGGTAGGGGAGTCCAAAACTAGGGGGCATAGGTTTAAGGTCAGAGGGGAAAGATTTGACAGGGACGTAGGGGGTAATTCTTTTCATGCAGAGTGTGGTACGTGTGTGTGGAATGGTGGAGGCTGGTACAATTACAGCATTTAAAAGGCATCTGGATGGGTACATGAATAGGAAGAGTTTAAAAGGATATGGGCCAAATACTGGCAAATGGGACCAGATTAACTAATCTATCTGGTTGGCATGGATTAATTGGATGAAGAGTCTGTTTCCATTTTGGAAATATACCTCCATAGTTCTATGCCAGCCTCTGAGCCACTATTCTGTCCTAATGTTATGGTACAATTCCATACAATCTTTGTTACAGTACTCCTGAGAATATTGTCAGGTCTCCACATTATATAGTGAATATAGAGGCACTGCTGGAGACACAGGAGAAATAAACAAAGAACAAAGAAAATTACAGCACAGGAACAGGCCCTTTGGCCCTCCAGGCCCGTGCCGATCCAGATCTATCTAAACCTGTCGCCTATTTTCCAATGATCTGTATCCCTCTGCTCCCGGTCCATTCATGTATCTGTCTAGATACATCTGGTATGACGCTATCATGCCCACCTCTACTGGTAACGTGTTCCAGGCACCAACCACCCTCAGCGTAAAGAACTTTCCACACAAACTTCCCTTAAACTTTCCTCCTCTCACCTTGAAATCGTGACCCCTAGTAATTGAGTCCCCGACTCTGGGAAAAAGCTTTTTGCTATCCACCCTGCCTATACCTCTCATGATTTTGTAGACCTCAATCAGGTCCCCCCTCAATCTCCTTATTTCTAATAAAAATAACCCTAATCTACTCAACCTCTCTTCATAGCTAGCACCCTCCATACCAGGCACCATTCTGGTGAACCTCCTCTGTACCCTCTCCAAAGTGTCCACATCCTTTTGGTAATGTGGCGACCAGGACTGTACACAGTACTCCAAATGTGGTCAATAACTAGAATATTGGAGCTGGGAACTCATCTCTCTCAGGGACATTGAACAGACTGACACATATTTTGATCGCAAAGATTTAGAGTTAACTAGAAGGAATCTTTGACATACAGAGGATTTTGAAAATGTAGACATTGAAAAAGTGTTATCACATGAGAGTAGGACAAGAAATTCAGACAGTTACTAATAAATCCGATTGGGAATTCAGGAGAAATGTCTTTACTGACAGTGTGGTGAGAATCTGGCAGCCCTTCCCACAGGGAATGGTTTAGGTGAATAGTTTATAAACATTAAGAGAAAGCTGGATAAATACATGAAGAAGGAGGGGTCAGAAGTGAGTGAGCTGGAGAGAATGGGAGGAAGGTTCACCCCCAACAGAAACACCAAAAGGGCCCAATCGGCTTCCTGCTCTCGGTCCCTCACCTGGAAGCTATGACAATGCAAGTGAACTGCTAAATACTGTTTAAATGTTACAAGAGTTTCTTACTCAGCCTTCTTTCAGGCAATGAGATCGATAACCCTATCACCTTCTGAATGAAAGCAAAATCTCCTCAAGTCTCCCCTTAGATTTCTACTTTTTATCTTGGATGTATGCCCCAGCTTATATATTGTTGTATTATTGACTGATCCCCTATTGGGTAGGGTGCCTTCCGATCCACTCTGTCTACCCTCCTCATCATTTTATAAATCTCTACCTGACCCCCCAGCCCCACCCCCCCCAACCCTCAACCTTCACTTCTCCAAAGACAACAACTCCAGGCTTTTCAATCACGCCTCACATCTCAGACCCTCAGGCAACATTCTTGTAGCTCTCCTTGTCACTCTGCCTTGTGCACTGCTGTCCTTCTTGTCACTCTGCCTTGTGCACTGCTGTCCTTCCTTGTCACTCTGCCTTGTGCACTGCCGTCCTTCCTGTCACTCTGCCTTGTGCACTGCTGTCCTTCCTGTCACTCTGCCTTGTGCACTGCCGTCCTTCCTTGTCACTCTGCCTTGTGCACTGCCGTCCTTCCTGTCACTCTGCCTTGTGCACTGCCGTCCTTCCTGTCACTCTGCCTTGTGCACTGCTGTCCTTCCTGTAGTGTGGTGATCAGGGCCACACGTGGTGATCCTATAGTGGCCTCCACAGTGTTTTATATAGCCCTATAGTAGCTCCTTGTGCTTCTACACTGCTAGCTGACTAATAAAGCATTCCATAACCCTTCTCCACCTCCTTACCTACCTGCCTTGCAACCCTCAGTGATCTGTGGATATTCGCACCAAGGTCCCTCTGATCTTCAGTATTTTCCAGGGGCCCACTATTCCTGGTGTAATCCTTTGTTAGCTTTCCTCAAGTGCTTTCCCTTGCACTTTTCCATATTAAATTCCTTTTTTCCACTGCTCTGCCCAGCTGACTTCAGTCTGCTGGTCTAATCCTACAGTTTACAACTACTGTTCACCTCACTGTTTACCACCCAGCCAATCTTCTGTCATCCACAAACATCTTCCTCAAGTTCCCCACACCTAAGTGCAAATTGTTCCTGTACACTACAAACAGCAATGTCCTTAACACCGAGCCCAGTGGATCCACTGGAAACAGACACTGAAACATCCCTCCACCATCAATTTTCTGCTTCCTGCCTCTCAGCCAAGTTTGGATCCAACATTCCACTTTAACTTGGATTCCTCTGGCTCTCACTTTCTTGATCAGATTGCCAAGACAGACATTAGCAAAATGCCTTGTTGACAACATAGAATGTACTACCGTCAACCACACTCCTAGTTACCTCCTCAAACACTCGATCAAATTTGTCAAACATCTTAAACAAATCCACACTGACTGCCCCCAATTAATCTGTCTCTCTCCAAGTGCAGAAATATCCAATGCCTCAGAATTCTTTCTAATAACTTCTCCACATTGAGATTGGTCTGACTGGCCTGTAGTTCTCTGGTCTGTCACTTCCTCCCATTTTTAATGATGGGACAATTTGAACAGTCCTCCAGCCTTCTGGCCCCTCACTGTGGCCAGAGAGAGGATTTGAAAATTGTAACCGAAGCCCCTGAAATCTCCTCACTCACCTCCTTCAACAGCCTGGGATACATCTCATCCAACACTGCGGGTTTATACACTTTTAAGGCTGCTAATCCTGCTAGAACCTTCTCTCTGTGTGGGATGTTCTCTAATGTCTCAGTCCTCCACCCTGTTGCCTGTATCTATGTTTGTCCTTTTCCATTGTGAAGGCCTACACATTGAGGACCAGGCTCCCATCTTCAGGTGTAAGAACAGATTACCCCTACAGTTCCTCTTTCACTAGTTATTCTCTTCATTTTTATACAATTAAAATTAACTTTGATGAGTGCCTTCATTTGACCAACTGTAACTATTCCAGTTAATATTTGAGGATCTAAATTCCTCTCTTGTGACACTTCTGTGAAACATGAAATCTAGTTGATCCTCTATTTTTCTCCTTACTCTTTGAGGAGCCATAGCACACACCTAATAGTGAGACTGCCCAGCTGACTGCAGTCTGCTGGTCTAATCCTACAGTTTATGTGCCATGCACCTAATCGTGTGACTGTCCTTTTTCTGCTTTTGGCTTCATTTGATCATCCTTTCAAGATATCATCCCTCTGTTAATCACGGTGTAGTGTTAGTATATCCAGTTATCCAGGCTAACATTCTGGGAACATGGGCTGAAATCCCACCATGGTGTTTCAGTGGTTGGCACTGCAGCCTCACTGCGCCGGGGACCCGGGTTCGATTCCAGCCTCGGGCGACTGTCTGTGTGGAGTTTGCACGTTCTCCCCGTGTCTGTGTGGGTTTGCTCCGGTTTCCTCTCACAGTCCAAAGATGTGCAGGTTAGGGTGGGTTGGCTAAGCTAAATTGCCTGTAGCATTCAGGGATGTGTAGCTTAGGTGGGTTATAGGGGGGTGGGTCTGGGTGGGATGCTCTGAGGGTCGGTGTGGACTTGTTAGGCCAAAGGGCCTGTTTCCACACTGTAGGGATTCTATAACTTTCTGCTTTTGTTTCAGATTTCCAGCATCCACCGTTCTTTGTTTTATTTTAGAATACAAACTCTTGTATTTATTTTATCTGTGCTCCAACTTAACTACAGAGTAAGAAAAATCTTATCCTTGTTTATGTCAGATAAACTATCAAACAAAAAAACTTAGTTTTGAAATCGTGCATTCGTAATTATGTGAAGTTTTGACACTGTACTTCCACCATGTAATCAACATCCAGCCACAAGGAAAGAGACAGATACCCATCAAATTCCACCTCCCAGCCCTCCCCTCTCGCCCCACCCTCCCCCCACCCCCATACAGTACCACCCCCCACCCTCCGCTCTCCTCTGGCAACACACTTGGATCTTGTTGAAGTCATTTCACTACAAAACAGATCGTGTGTAGAGCTGGAGGAACACAGCAGGCCAGGCAGCATCACAGGAGCAGGAAAGCTGACGTCTCAAGTTGGGACCTTTCTTCAGAAGAAACGTCAGCTTTCCTGCTCCTCCGATGCTGCCCGGCCTGCTGTGTTTCTTCAGCTTCGCGCTGTGTTATCTCAGACTCCAGCATCAGCAGTTCCTACTATCTCCAAACAGACAGTGTGGTGTCAGTAGTCACCTATGTACCCATAGGAGTGAGAGTTCACATTCTAAACAAACAACTGAGGATGCTGGAAATCAGAGCCAAAGTTGCTGGTGAAGCTCAGCAGGTCTGACAACACCTGTGGAGAGAGAAACAGACCAAACACTCAGAGACAAATAAAATGCCATCTTCTCCTTGAAGAACAAAGATTCTGTCTCCTCTTTTAAGGTGCTTCTTCAGACTAAACGCTTTCGCCAAGCCTGGTTCCTGTGATCTAATATCGCTTTGCCTGGCGACTGAGGCAAACCTTACTTTATACAGAAGCAACTTGGGATATTATGTTGGTTAAAAGCTGCTGTATAATTTGTTGTTGTTGAAAGGGGAACTGGAGGGTAAGTGTGAGCCAGGAGCCATCACAAAGAAGACCTCTTGTGTTCTGCACTGAAAGGCAGCCTTTCCGCTATTCTCTGTTCCCTGCAGCAAGATGTGTTTGGGATTATTAAATCCAAGTTCACAGCTGATCACACCGTGTTCTCCCCCGAGCCTGTATGAGTCTGAATTCAGGACAGTCATGGTGTGCAGAGAAGGGGAGTTCCTGGAGGGTAGCTGCTAGCACAGGGGATTGAGAATTCCTTATTGTTTCTCAGCAAGATTGTCAGACACCAGAGGAGATGGTGACACCATTTTGACCTGAGATTTCCATCGAGATAGAGAGGTGGCAATAATTTGGGAGGGATCGAGCATTGACAGGATGCCTTTCAAAATCAAACTGGCCGCTAACCCCACCGTCCTCTTCAAGGAGCCAACGGGCGGCTGCTAAAAGGGGCATTTGTTGGAAAGAGACAAGGGGCGGCTGCTAAAAGGGGCATTTGTTGGAAAGAGACAAGGGGCGGCCAGGCAAGTTGGCATTGTGCGGGTGCCAGAGGGGCAAAAAGAGGAAGGGCAGGCAGGCAGACTGCAGTCAACACTGTCAGGGGGTAACGGGGGGAAATAAACCGGGGGCAACACTGTCAGGGGGTAACGGGGGTAAATAAACCGGGGGCAACACTGTCAGGGGGTAACGGGGGTAAATAAACCGGGGGCAACACTGTCAGGGGGTAACGGGGGTAAATAAACCGGGGGCAACACTGTCGGGGGTAACGGGGGTAAATAAACCGGGGGCGACACTGTCAGGGGGTAACGGGGGTAAATAAACCGGGGTAACACTGTCAGGGGGTAACGGGGGTAAATAAACCAGGGGCAACACTGTCAGGGGGTAACGGGGGTAAATAAACCGGGGGCAACACTGTCAGGGGGTAACGGGGGTAAATAAACCGGGGGTAACACTGTCAGGGGGTAACGGGGGTAAATAAACCGGGGCAACACTGTCAGGGGGTAACGGGGGTAAATAAACCGGGGGCAACACTGTCAGGGGGTAACGGGGGTAAATAAACCGGGGGCAACACTGTCAGGGGGTAACGGGGGTAAATAAACCGGGGCAACACTGTCAGGGGGTAACGGGGGTAAATAAACTGGGGGCAACACTGTCAGGGGGTAACGGGGTAAATAAACCGGGGGCAACACTGTCAGGGGGTAACGGGGTAAATAAACCGGGGCAACACTGTCGGGGGTAACGGGGGTAAATAAACCGGGGGTAACACTGTCAGGGGGTAACGGGGGTAAATAAACCGGGGGTAACACTGTCAGGGGGTAACGGGGGTAAATAAACCGGGGGCAACACTGTCAGGGGGTAATGGGGTAAATAAACCGGGGCAACACTGTCAGGGGGTAACGGGGGTAAATAAACCGGGGGCAACACTGTCAGGGGGTAACGGGGGTAAATAAACCGGGGGTAACACTGTCAGGGGGTAACGGGGTAAATAAACCGGGGCAACACTGTCAGGGGGTAACGGGGTAAATGAACCGGGGGCAACACTGTCAGGGGATAACGGGGGTAAATAAACCGGGGGTAACACTGTCAGGGGGTAACGGGGTAAATAAACCGGGGCAACACTGTCAGGGGGTAACGGGGTAAATGAACCGGGGGCAACACTGTCAGGGGATAACGGGGGTAAATAAACCGGGGGCAACACTGTCAAGGGGTAACGGGGGGTAAATAAACCGGGGCAACACTGTCAGGGGGTAACGGGGGTAAATAAACCGGGGGCAACACTGTCAGGGGGTAACGGGGGTAAATAAACCGGGGCAACACTGTCAGGGGGTAACGGGGGTAAATAAACCGGGGGCAACACTGTCAGGGGGTAACGGGGGTAAATAAACCGGGGGCAACACTGTCAGGGGGTAACGGGGTAAATAAACCGGGGCAACACTGTCAGGGGGTAACGGGGGTAAATAAACCGGGGGCAACACTGTCAGGGGGTAACGGGGGGTAAATAAACCGGGGCAACACTGTCAGGGGGTAACGGGGTAAATAAACCGGGGCAACACTGTCAGGGGGTAACGGGGGTAAATAAACCGGGGCAACACTGTCGGGGGTAACGGGGGTAAATAAACCGGGGGCAACACTGTCAGGGGGTAACGGGGGTAAATAAACCGGGGTAACACTGTCAGGGGGTAACGGGGGTAAATAAACCGGGGTAACACTGTCAGGGGGTAACGGGGGTAAATAAACCGGGGGTAACACTGTCAGGGGGTAACGGGGGTAAATAAACCGGGGGCAACACTGTCAGGGGGTAACGGGGGTAAATAAACTGGGGCAACACTGTCAGGGGGTAACGGGGGTAAATAAACCGGGGGCAACACTGTCAGGGGGTAACGGGGGGTAAATAAACCGGGGCAACACTGTCAGGGGGTAACGGGGGTAAATAAACCGGGGGGCAACACTGTCAGGGGGTAACGGGGTAAATAAACCGGGGGCAACACTGTCAGGGGGTAACGGGGGTAAATAAACCGGGGGCAACACTGTCAGGGGGTAACAGGGTAAATAAACCGGGGCAACACTGTCAGGGGGTAACAGGGTAAATAAACCGGGGCAACACTGTCAGGGGGTAACGGGGGTAAATAAACCGGGGGCAACACTGTCAGGGGGTAACGGGGGTAAATAAACCGGGGGCAACACTGTCAGGGGGTAACGGGGTAAATAAACCGGGGGCAACACTGTCAGGGGGTAACGGGGTAAATAAACCGGGGCAACACTGTCAGGGGGTAACGGGGGTAAATAAACCGGGGCAACACTGTCAGGGGGTAACGAGGGTAAATAAACCGGGGCAACACTGTCAGGGGGTAACGGGGGTAAATAAACCGGGGGTAACACTGTCAGGGGGTAACGGGGGTAAATAAACCGGGGCAACACTGTCAGGGGGTAACGGGGGTAAATAAACCGGGGCAACACTGTCAGGGGGTAATGGGGTAAATAAACCGGGGGCAACACTGTCAGGGGGTAACGGGGGTAAATAAACCGGGGGCAACACTGTCAGGGGGTAACGGGGGTAAATAAACCGGGGTAACACTGTCAGGGGGTAACGGGGGTAAATAAACCGGGGCAACACTGTCAGGGGGTAACGGGGTAAATAAACCGGGGCAACACTGTCAGGGGGTAACGGGGGTAAATAAACCAGGGGCAACACTGTCAGGGGGTAACGGGGGTAAATAAACCGGGGGTAACACTGTCAGGGGGTAACGGGGGTAAATAAACCGGGGGCAACACTGTCAGGGGGTAACGGGGGTAAATAAACCAGGGGCAACACTGTCAAGGGGTAACGGGGTAAATAAACCGGGGCAACACTGTCAGGGGGTAACGGGGGTAAATAAACCGGGGCAACACTGTCAGGGGGTAACGGGGGTAAATAAACCGGGGGCAACACTGTCAAGGGGTAACGGGGGGTAAATAAACCGGGGCAACACTGTCAGGGGGTAACGGGGGTAAATAAACCGGGGGCAACACTGTCAGGGGGTAACGGGGGTAAATAAACCGGGGGTAACACTGTCAGGGGGTAACGGGAGTAAATAAACCGGGGCAACACTGTCAGGGGGTAACGGGGGTAAATAAACCGGGGGCAACACTGTCAGGGGGTAACGGGGGTAAATAAACCGGGGGTAACACTGTCAGGGGGTAACGGGGGTAAATAAACCGGGGGCAACACTGTCAGGGGGTAACGGGGGTAATTAAACCGGGGCAACACTGTCAGGGGGTAACGGGGGTAAATAAACCAGGGCAACACTGTCAGGGGGTAACGGGGGTAAATAAACCGGGGGTAACACTGTCAGGGGGTAACGGGGGTAAATAAACCGGGGGTAACACTGTCAGGGGGTAACGGGAGTAAATAAACCGGGGCAACACTGTCAGGGGGTAACGGGGGTAAATAAACCGGGGGCAACACTGTCAGGGGGTAACGGGGGTAATTAAACCGGGGCAACACCGTCAGGGGGTAACGGGGGTAAATAAACCGGGGCAACACTGTCAGGGGGTAACGGGGGTAAATAAACCGGGGCAACACTGTCAGGGGGTAACGGGGGTAAATAAACCGGGGGCAACACTGTCAGGGGGTAACGGGGGTAAATAAACCGGGGGCAACTCTGTCAGGGGGTAACGGGGGTAAATAAACCGGGGCAACACTGTCAGGGGGTAACGGGGGTAAATAAACCGGGGGCAACACTGTCAGGGGGTAACGGGGCAGCGGAGTCTGAGATAAGTGTCACGTTGTGAAGGGAATAACAAAAAGGGTGAAGTGAATGGTCGATGATTAATGGATAAAATCTCTGTGACACCATAAAAAGGATAAAAAGGATACGTTTAGAAAGAGCAGAAATACATGAATTATGATAATTATTGCAAATCTTGTTTTATGATAATTTTTCTGCAATTATGATAATTTTAAGCAGTGATAATCCAAATAATGATTACAAGTGGTTTTTGACTCCTGGAGCAAAACAATATTTCTGACTGATGTTAATCTAATAAAAGTGATCTCACTCAAATACTTCCAACATTAAAGAGTTTGCACAGACCCTTCCAGGGGTTTTACAAAGCAGTGGGTTTATCTTGGCACAGATAATAGATTCAGAAAACCCCGTCAGAGCTGCTGAACTGCATTTTATACTCATCACAGCATAAAGTAGATCACCCTTTCCATTAGTATTCCCAGCACCGGGATACCAAACATTATGTACAGAGTAAAGCTTTCTCTACACTGTTCCCCGTCAAATATTCCCAGGACAGGGACAGCACGGGGTTAAATACAGAGTTAAGCTTCCTCTACACTGTCCCCTGTCAAACACTCTCAGGGCAGGGGCAGCACGGGGTTAGATACAGAGTAAAGCTCCCTCTACACTGTTCCCCGTCAAACACTCTCAGGGCCGGGACAGCATGGGGTTAGATTCAGAGTAAAGCTCCCTCTACACTGTTCCCCGTCAAACACTCTCAGGGCAGGGACAACATGGGGTTAGATTCAGAGTAAAGCTTCCTCTACACTGACCCCTGTCAAATACTCTCAGGGCAGGGACAGCACGGGGTTAGACACAGAGTAAAGCTCCCTCTACACTGTCCCCTGTCAAACATTCCCAGGGCAGGGACAGATCAGGAACACAGTGTGTGCAGGGGATGTGTACAAAATGGGGAACATGTTACTAAATAGGGTTCAGTTCCACAGTGAAGAATGAGTAATATTCCTGAATCCTGATTCACTTCCTTCACAGCGGAATACATTCTGCCCTGTGGGTTTGATAAAGTGGCTCAATGTGTCAGTGACATTGTAAATGGGAAAAACTACAAAAGAATAATCTTTCAGTGGGGCTGAACCACCCGAATGGACACATTACAACTCTCATGGTTTCTCAGCAGAGTCTGCGAGGCTCAGCTCCATGAGAATCCCTGACAGAGTGAACTGTAACCAGCTCAGTGCGGTGGGTTAGTGATGTCCACAGCATCTTGCAGACACCAGCAGTGTGCTCATTGTTGGCGGAGCAGGTAATGGGCCATTGTAAGCATCTCATGGTGTAAAGTAGCAAATCCTTTTCTCCAC
The DNA here is from genome assembly GCF_030684315.1 of Stegostoma tigrinum. Classification (NCBI taxonomy): domain Eukaryota; kingdom Metazoa; phylum Chordata; class Chondrichthyes; order Orectolobiformes; family Stegostomatidae; genus Stegostoma; species Stegostoma tigrinum. The sequence goes on along the minus strand of NC_081389.1, from coordinate 24,477,687 downwards.
TCTCATTGTCAACCACAAGCTTCACCATCTCCAAAGGGCAGGGCCACTGTCTCACAGCATCAGGGACCCGGGCTGAATTCCAGCCTTGGGTGAAAATCGGTGTGGAGTCTCCCTGAATGTGCATGGAGTCCCTCCGGGTCATCTGGTTTCTTCCCACGGGATGTGCAGGCTACGTGGATTGGCCATGGGAAACGTAGGGTTACAAGGCTCGGGTGGGTCTGGGTGGGATGCTCTCTGTTGGTGGTGTGGACCTGATGGGTTGAATGGCCTGCTTCCACACTATTGGGGCTCCGTGACTCCCTCAACCTCTGAGCCTTTTCTTCATTTAGAATATTGTAAAGAGGAGCAAGTACAGGATATTCAGCCCATCAAAACTGCTCCAGGCTGACAACATCCTGATGGATTTCATCCTAGGAGTATCTTAGTGAGACAGTTGATGTATTGGTTTCAATTTTCGAAGGCTCACTTGATTTGGGATGATCCCATTAAACTGAAGGATGGCAAATGTGAATCCTTTATTGACAAAAGGAGAGAGACAGAAAGCCAGAAATTACAGGCCAGTCAGCACAATGTGAGTCTTTGGGAAAATGTTAGAAGTTAGTATTAAAAATGTAATAATGGGGCACTTAGATATGTTCAAGTTAAACAGGCAGAGCTAACATGGTTTTTTTCAAAGGGAAATCAGGGTTTGACCAATCAAGTGGAGTTCTTTGAGGAAGTAGCGTGCTGCAGATAAAGGGAAAGAGGTGGATGTATCGCATTTAGATTTCCTGAAAGCATTTGATAAGACGCCACATCAAAGATTATTGTGGAAAATAAAAGCTTAAGTGTAAGGAGTATCATATTGTCATGGATTGAGGATTGGCAATCTAACAGGAAGCAGAGAGTAGGAATAAATGGGTCTTTTTCAAGCTAACATGTGTAACTAGCAGTATGCCACAGGATTTTGTGCTGGGACATTTTACCATTTGGATGAAGGGCTGGCAAGGTAGAGTCATCAAAATTAATGATAGCATAAAGAACGGTGGAATGTGAGAGGGTGCCAGGGCGTTACAAAAAGATATCAGTAAGTGAGTGGGCAAAGATATAACAAATTGAGTACATTTGCTGTGGAAAATTGTGAAATTGTCCATTTGGATTGGAAAAATATTTTTAAAAGTACTCATTATCTAGATGGTGAGATATTCCAGAACTTTGGGATGCAAAGGAATCTGGGTGTCCTCGCGCACAAACTGTAAAAGGCGAATTTGCAGATACAGCAAATAACTAGAAAGCTGGCATCATTTATAATGGGGGCACTAAATACCAAAGTACAGAGGCTGTCCTTCAGTTGTAAAGGGTACAGGTGAGTCCGCATCTGGAGTACTGTGCACAGTATTGGTCTCCTTGTTTAAGGAAAGATGTACACACATTGGAAACAGTTCAGAGAACAATGACCAAATGGATACCTGGGATAGGCTGTGAAATAACTCCACAGAGGATGGTATCCTGTCACCAAGTCACCTTTTATCTACACATGCACAGTCTTTGACTACAATACTGTCATATTCAGAGTCAGGCACCAGAATGTTGGTATCTCTGACACTCACCCTTTTTATCTGACAGCCAGGGCTCCCTGACTGAACCAATCAGGGAACTCACATTCTATGAGATCCAGCTGGCTGGCCTCATTACGGTCACTACAGGCTCGTTGTTTTATGATGAAAGGTTGGACAGACTCGGCTGTGCTCGCTGGAGCTTAGAAGAGTGAGAGGAAACTTGTGAGATTCTAAGGGGTCTTGATAGGGTTGATGCGAGGAAGATACTTCCCCTTATGGTAGAATCTAGAACTAGGGAGTCACTGTTTAAAACAGACGACAAATTATTTTCTTTCAGATGGTCATGAGTCTTTGGAGCTTTCTTCCTGAAAAGGAGGTGGAAATAAAGTCCTTGCGTATTTTTAAGGCAAAGGCAGACAGAATCTTGTTAACCTAGATAAGTGGGGAGGAGATGAAAGATGATCAGGTGTAGGAATGAGGATTTGAGATTACAATCAGCCATCATCTTATTGGAATGCCGCGCGGGATCAAGGGGCTGAATACCCTCACTCCTGCTCCTCATCCATTTGCTCATATGTAGAATTTCACCAGGTCAGCATCTTCTGATTAAAGAGCTTTCTTTTCATCTTGGTCAATAATGACCATGTCCTGAGACTGTGTCCCCCTGTTGTAGCCAGAAGAAACATTATCCCAGCCCCCAGTCCATCCAGCCCGGATGGGCTGTCAGAATTTTCCATGTTTTGGTGAGATTCCCTCTCATTGCCCTGAGCTCCAGTCAATAAAGACCCAGTAGACTCAGCACAGACAATATTTGCTTCTGTCTCCTCTTCACTCTGCATGCCGACTGTCTGGGCATCAAGATGTCCTGTGCCCTCTCCTACTTTCACACGATCTATTTCCAGAATTGCAAATCTGTACATGCTCCCAATCATCTTTTCAACCAACTGCAGATGCTGTAAATCAGGGTGAAAACAGAAGTTGCTGTAAAAGCTCAGCATCTGTGAAGAAAAGATCTATCTCTGACACCTCCCTTCCCTTCCTCCACATTTCTGTTTCCATTTCTGGGGATAGGTTGGCCACTAATATTCACTATAAACCTACCGACTCCCACAGCTACCTGGACTATACATCGTCACATCCCACTTCCTGTAAAGACTCCACCCCATTCTCTCAGTTCCTCTGTCTCCGTCGCACATGTTTGGCTGAGGCCAACTTTGACAAGGCAGCCTCTGAAAAGTCCACCTTCTTCCTCAACCGAGGATTCCCCAACTCCGTTGTCGACAGGGCCCTGAGCCAGGTCCAACCCATCTCCTGCACTTCCACCCTCACCTCTTCTCTTCCCTCCCACAACAGCAATAGTGTTCCCCCTTATCCTTACCTACCATCCCACCAGCATCCACATCCAGAAGATCATCGGACGCCATTTCTGCCATCTCCAGTGAGATCCCAGACACGTATTCCCCTACCCTCCCTTGTCCACCTTCCGCAGGGACCATTCCCTCCGGGACGCCCTGGTCCACACTTCCTTCACCCCCAATACCTCCCCACAGCCCTACGGCTCCTTCCCCTGTAACCAGCGAAGGTGCAACACCTACCCATTTACCTCCTCCCTCCCCAGTATCCAAGGGCCCAAACATACCTTCCAGGTGAAGCAACACTTCACTTGCACTTCCAAGGATCTAGTCTACTGCATTTGCTGCTCACAATGTGGTCTCCTCTACACTGGGGAAACAAAGCATAGACTTGGCAACTGCTTCACAGAACATCTATGTTCTGCTCACAAAAAAGGCCCTGAACTACCTGCTGCCTGTTACTTCAAAGCACCACCTTACTCCCTAGTCAATATCTCTGTCTCTGGCTTGCTACAGTGTTCCAGTGAAGCCAGCAAGCTGGAGGAACAAAACCTCATTTTCCACTTGGGGACCCTACACCCCTCTGGACTCTTGAGTTCAATCATTTTAGGGCCTAAACTCCCCCATGTCCCAGCCCCCCACCACACACACCAGGCCTTGTTACCACTTAGGCTGCTACTGCACACCCCCTGTTGTTAATCACAAACAGTCCCCATTAACTACAATTCACCCTCCCAGCCTGATGGTTAGCAACTCCTTTGTCTGTCCAACTGTTTTTCTCTCTCTTTGGGCCCTATCCTATTGTTTACTCCCTCCCCCACCCACCTCCCTATTTTCTGCATATAAACTGACGTTTTCCCAGCCACTATCAGTTCTGAGGAAGGGTCACCTGACCTGAAACATTAATTCTACTTTTTCCCTTCGCAGATGCTGCCAGATCTGCTGAGCTTTTCCAAAGATTTGTGTTTTTGTTCCAGCTTTCCAACCTACTGCTCACACCCCTTTAAAAAAGCAGTCTTCTTTCTTTGGTAGGTCTAACATTGCATCCTTGAGCCCTCCTTCAAGATTTCTCAACTCAATAAAACACTGGCAATTTTTCAGTAAAATCACAAGCATTGACTAATATTAAGTTAAACATGCATTTGTAGTGTCATTGATGTTAACACATGATAGTAAATGTTACAGAATACAACACAGCAAGAATTTGCATCGATTTGGTGCATTGGGCGAACAGGGTGCCCAACAAGCCTTAAATACAAGTTGTTTTGAAGTGTACTCATTTGTTATTTACAAAGGCAGATTTGACCATGTCAACATCACAAGTATGAAGTGAAGGAAGTGATGGATTTGCCTGTTTCTCTATCAGCGTTGAATGAAGGAGAAGTGATACCAGGATAATGTCTTAGTTGAGCAATGCTATACCTGATACTGCAGCACTATCACACAGGAAAGCCTCATACCAGGAGCAGGACTTAAAGCCCATAACCTTCTGAGCTACAAACTGAAACACACTGAGAGTCCCGCATTTATTGATCTTTATTGTGTAACTAGATATCGAGAGGGAAATGATGAGGCAGCATTTTTGCACATGTAATTTTTGCCTGAGAATGCAGCAGATTCTGGCTATTTCTTAATGGAAATGTCTTGCACATTTAATGCACAATTAAATAGATTTTTACAATTACTGATTTAACTACAAAAAAACGCCTCTGTTCCACTGCCACCTTGCCTCGGTCAATTCCGAGTTAGCAGCTAATGGGTTTAAACTCCAAACACATTCACTTCTGGGCTGGACATGAAGGTGAAGCCAGTCACCTTCGGGAATATTAAACTCTGGCTAAGGGCTAAGTCACAGTTGGGAATGAAGGAACAGTATTCTCATGCAAGCTTCAAGACTGCCCGGATGCATATTAAATTGTAAAGGAAAAGCAAGATGGTTGATATCCCAGTTGGATACGTTTCATCCCAGGGAAACCCTAAAAGGGAGGAAGTGGTTGGCGCCCATGGTCTGTACAGCTCAGTTTCCCGAGAAGCTCAGTATCTTGTTCGCACACTGAGCTGACAAACACACACTGCCATCTAGTGCAGCCACTGCACATCACAATGACTGAATGCAGATCCAGCAAACTGCATGCTTAGGCCAATTAACTTAGTCCCTGTGGAATATCTCCAAACGTGACTCGCTTCGTTTCTGACTTGATAGGAACTAGAGAAAGTCAGCAACAAGACCAGACCAGTGCATCAAACTCTCCCACCCATTGGCCATGCCCAAGTCACCCATACAAGTCACATGATTTATACCAGTGGCCAATGAACAAGCTGCGTAAATGTGAGACCCCATCATCCCACATCCCCATGTACACTGTCCCACCCCAGCACTGACTCTCCCCACCCATTTAATCCTCTTCCACAGCTCTGCTCTCCCCACTATTTAATTCACTAAATAAAGTTGCTACACAAATATACTTTAGTGGAATGATATTGTGCTAACCTAACTCTCTTGCCTGACTTTTGCACTATCTGCCTCTCGCCCTACGTAGTCTAACCTCCCACCATCTGGGCCTGGACCAGGTAGCCCCTTGCAGAGTTTGAATCTGGAACATCCTGAATAGGTTTGGGCCAATCAGAGTGAAGGGAGACAGTGGCTATCTGTTTGGCAACTCCTGGAACAAGTAGAGACCTTGGCCAGTGAAAATCGCCACTTTGATCCTGATTTTCTAGCTTGGGGAATGGCCAGAAATCGAATGTTGCTGGGAAGCAGACGCAGCAGGAGGCTCTAGGAATCTGGCTAACACTGGGACTCTTCCATTCAGTCAGCAGCAGGGGCAGGGAGTGGGAACATTAATGGACAACGATAGGTAACTGGTCAGCACGGTCAATAGTGGCCAGTTCACACTGGCTTAAATGCAGTTACACACAGTAATGACCATAGGGCCTTTCATGTTCTCTCAAGTGGCCTGGTGGGCCTCTAGTTTATAAACTGTGCTGAAAGATTTGACCTTTGACAGTGCGTCTCTCCGTCACTCCTGCACCAAGTGTATCAAACAAGTCTCTGTGCTCAGGACCAAGGTTTGACTACATAACTTTCTGCCTCAGAGACAGAAGTGTTACTGCCTGAGTGAGCCGGGATAAACAGCGAAGGGCAGGATGGCGTCAGCTCTGACGCTGCTCCTGTGGGAACAGGTGAAGGGTACTCAGCCAGTGTGTAGCTAATGGACAATGAGGCCCAGGTAGGAGGGATGATGAGAAAGAAGATAGAAAATACCAGAGAAGGGGCTCTTGTGGTAATGTCCCGATCTCGGAGCCAGAACATTCAGGTTCAAGTTGCACGTATTCCAGAAATGTGTAATAAATCTCCGAACAGGGAGATCAGGGAAATATTTAAAACATACCAGTGGTTGGTTGTAACATAGACAACAAGAGCCTAACATCCAGCTCTCCATCATGAATCAGATGCTCCTGTCATCAGAGTTACTACACAGATATCTCCACCCCACTATTACCCCTTCAAACCCTGAGCTCGTGACTCCGTGCGCTGACCCTTGTTCATGCTGCGTGCTCCTGCTGAGAGTGTGAACAGATTACTCCAGGCCCTGTGCATCCTCCATTCTGTTAAATATCCCTTCCGATCTCAACCAATGACAAGCAAACAGCATTGGGCACAATGGGGTGAGCTTCTGAGAATTACTAATTTGTAATGAATATCAGGCAGCCTGCAGAGTGATGTTAGTGATATTTGTCACAATAGGGGACACTGGGAAAGAGCTTGCTTTGATTCAAAAATAATTCTGTAACAAAGCTGTTTCCCTGGCTGGCTCCATACAGCAGAAATCTCTCAATTCAAACAGCCACCTCAAAATCAGCAGGGGTTTCCCATGCCCTTAACCAGCAAATATTCTCAATGTCAAACTCCTTGCCAGTACCTTGCCTGGCACCTTATGCTGTATCTCCATCTCTCCCTCTCCCTTTCTCTCTCCCTCTCTCCTTCCCTTCCCCTGGTCCTTCTCTTTCTCTCAGCCTCTCACATGAGGTGTTTGATGTAGGAAAGATACAGATTGAGCAGTCTCAGTGTCCCCTGAACGATAACAAGCAGGACCTATCCCCTTCTCTTCACTAACCCCCAGCAGCCCCCAACCCTCCTCCCTTCTTCACCCCTGACCCCCAACCCCTGTATGTAGCTTGGGTCTATTTTCTTTCTCCCTCAGCTCTTCCCCACTCACCCCCAACACAACCCAACATGATGCGATGTTTGATTATGTGTGTGTGTGAGAGAGAGAGAGTGTATGAGTGTGTGTGTGTGTCTGTGTGTTGGTGTGAGTGAGTGAGTGAGAGTGTGCATGTGTGTGTGTGTGTGTGTGTGTGTGTGTGTGACAGAGAGAGTGTATGAGTGTGTGTGTGTGTGTGTGTGAGAGAGAGAGTGTATGAGTGTGTGTGTGTGTGTGTGTGTGTGTGTATGCGTGTGTGTGTGTGTGAGTGAGTGAGTGTGTGTGTATGCGTGTGTGTGTGTGTATGTATGTGTGTGTGTGTCAGAGTGTATGTGTGTGTGTGTGTGAGTGAGTGTGTCTGTGTGAGAGTGTGTGTGTGTGTGTGTGTGTGTGTGTGTGTGTGTGTGTGTGAGAGTGTGTGTGTGTGTGTGTGTGTGTGTGTGTGTGTGTGTGTGTGTGTGCGCTGTAATCATGGCACCTCTCTCTCTCTGCAGCTTGAACTACACCCGCACACTGTTACCATCTCCCCCATCATCTCAACGCCTCATGTTTTCAGTACTGCCAGCTCTCCAGATCTGATAAACATTCAGAACCCACAATAATACCAACATGATGTCTACTCACAGAATCAGATTAAATATATTCCTTTAAGCCTCTGGAGGAGAGGCTGATCTGTTCAATGCCTCTCTCTTTTCCATGCAGAGTGTTGTAAGCCCAGTTAAACATACAGGTTCTCTCTCTCTCTCTCTCTCTGTCTCTCTGTCTCTCACATACACACACAGACTAGCTCACCACCTCCACAAGCAGCCCCACCCCACACACAAACGCAGACACACTAGCTCACATACATACATGGACACACACAAAGACCAGCTTACACAGACACAGAGCAGTTCTCTCCCAAACACACACACACACACACACACACACACACACACACACACACACACACACACACACACACACACACACACACACACACACACACACACAGAGACACTAGCTTCCACACACAGACACAGACGCAGAGTAGCTCCCCCCCTGCCTGACACTTACCCAGACTGTAAGCTGGTTTGCTCCTCTGCCCCAGCTCCAACATTACATCCAGAATAAAGGACGGTACAGCATGAACAGCACTGCCTGCTTCACCATCCACTCTGTGACAATGCAATGCAGAGTCAGGGTTCAGGAGCTGTGGGCGGGAGACGGGGGGAGGGGTAGGGGGGAGTGGAGGGGGAGTAGGCGGTAGAAGCCAAAATTCTGGTTTCACAGCCCAGCCTTCCCTTCCTGACTGCACAGGATCTCAGGGCAGTACAGCAGTGAATCTCTGTGTCCCGTCATCTTGGCCACTCAGGGTGTCTGTGTCTTTGTCTCTGTGTGTGTATGTGTCTGCCTGTTTGTCTGTGTGTGTGTCTCTGTCTCTGTGTGTGTGAGAGAGAGAGGGGCACAGTCCTCCTCAGCATCTGCCGCTGTCCAGAAGCCCCTAGCTCAGCCCGATCCTGATCCTGGTCCCAGTAGGATACACCCCCCCAACCCATAACCATCCCTCTTGCTCCTTTCCACCACCCCCACCCTTGTTTCCAGTCAAACACAAGTCACTCTGTGCTCTGAGGACAGAGACACTCCCCCCTCCCCCCTTCACCCCCGGATCACATACTCCCCTCCAAAATCCTAATCCCCTGCCCTGCTCCCCCAGTTCTTGCCCTCCCTCAGTACCTGCCACCCCCAAGTCGCTCCTTCCTTCTTCCCTGCCTCCTTCAGTCCCCGCCCAGCAGTGCCTGCATCCCCAACCCTCCTTCCTCAGTCCCTCCTCCCTCAGTGCCTGCCCCCCACCCCCCGTCCCTGCCCACCCACCCGCCCCCAGTCCCTGCCCCCTCGGCTCACTCTCCCCAGCCCCAGCTTTGTAGGAAAGAGGCTGCAGGAATATTCACTCCTGTTGCACCCCCCACCCCGTCTCCGCCACCCCAGTCCTTGTGGAGGGTAGCTGTCAATATTTGCCCATCACAGAATTAGCCTCAATCCCCCTCCCACCACCGAACATGCCACTCACAGCCATTCATTGGGGCAGCAGCTGGTAGAGAGGGGGGGGGGGTTTCATTTCCTAACATCCCTAAGCCACCAATGCCTGGCACCCATGGGACAATGGAATCACCATTACCCTCTGGAACCTCGGCCTGTGTGCCAGGGCCTAACTTCAGGTTCACGAACAAACCCAGGAGAAAGATCACAGCAACTTTCAAACAAGCAGTGTGTGGGTTTTTAGTTCGAGCTGGAAGATGATCCAAAGGTGAATGGAAAAGGACACATGGCAGACAGCCCAGGGCTACCCAACCAGCTGGTGTTAGCTTTGTCTGGCCTCCCATTGCCTTTGGGAAAGTCAGTTTCAGGGAGGATGGGGAGAAGTTTGGGAGTGTGGCCGGGGGGATTGTGCAGCATCTTTTACAGCCACAAAATAGGAACAGGATTAGGCCATTCAGCCCCTCAAGACCGTTCCAATATTCAATGAGATCATGGCTGACCTGTGGCCTAACTCCAAATACCTTCCTCTGGCCCGTATTCTTAATATTTCTGCTGAACAAAAATGTATCTATCTCAGGTTTAAATTTATCATCTGATCCTACATCCACTGCTGTTTGTGGAGGAGAGCTCCATACCTCTCCCATCCTTTGTGTGTAGAGGTTCTTCCTAACATCTCTCCTGAACAATCTGGCCCTAATTCTCAGACTATTCCCCTAGTTCTAGAATCCCCAACCAGTGAAAATAGTTTATCTACCCTGTCTTTTCCTGTTAATATCTTGAAAATTTCAATCAGATTACCCCTTAATATTATAAATTCTGGAGAACCGTGCCTAATTTATATAACCTCTGCTTAAAACCTAACTCTTGATGACCAGGTAACATTCCTGTATGTTGTCCTCCCTCCAAAACCAGACTGTCCTTCCTGAGGTGTGGTACCCAGATTTGTTCTGAGTGCTCCAGGAGGGGTTTGACTGGGGTTTTGTATAAATGCAGCGTAACCTCTGCATCGTTGTACTGGATAGAAAGGCCAGCATTCCACAACCTTTCTTGATTACTTTCTGCACCTGTTCATGACATTTTAAAACCTATGCACCTTAACTGGCTAGTCCCTTTGGATATGCACTGTATTTAACCTTATTATCACCCAGAAAGTACCCCAAGCTGTCCTGTTTTGGCTCACAAACTGCTTCACATCCAGTGAAGTATGTTAAAGTGTGGTCAATGTTGTAACATGTAGACAATGTAAATACAGCAAGATCCCACAAACAGCAATGTGTGAAATGCTGTCAATAAAGGGCAGTCCTTTCGGGAAACAATACTGAACAAGCAGGTACCCCGGCTTATCACACCTTCTAAAAATATGCACAGGATCTGAGTGCTCGGCTGGGGACACCGTACAGGCCCATCGCTTTCCTTAGGTTGACTCCCAGGAAGGCCGATCTGACATCTGTAGTGGTGACCAAGGAATCAGGTATGTCTGGGGTTGTCAGGGCAGATGTCACTGCGTCGCTGGCATTCTGCTGAAACCGAGCATAGAAAGGGAGGGATGTGTCTTTGTCTGCTATCTTGCTTCCATAATGTTGTTTACGTCTCGCCACAAGCGGCTGGACTCTGTTTGGTGGGTTTGGGTCTCTAACTTAGTCCAGTACTGCCTCTTGGCATCCTGATGGCTTTGTGGAGATGGTATGTGGATTTCTTGTATTGGTCTGGGTTACCTGGCCTGAATGCTGCGTGTCTAGTCTTCAGTAGGGAATGGACTTCCTGATTCATCCAAGGTTATCCTCAGGGCAGGACTGACTGCCACGAGGGGTCATAGTTTTAAGGTGTTAGGAGGAAGGTATAGAGGAGACGTCAGAGGGAGGTTCTTCACCCAGAGAGTTGTGAGCGCATGGAATAGTTTGCCAGTGGTAGTCGAGGAAGCAGAGTCATTAGTGACATTAAGCGACTGCTGGTCATGCACATGGACAGCAGTGAATTGAGGGGAATGTAGGTTAGGTTAATTTATTTTTGGATTAGGATTATTCCACGGCACAACATGGTGGGCCGAAGGGCCTGTACTGTGCTGTAGTTTTCTCTGTTCGCTGTTGTATGTTTACGGTTGGGAACACTCGGATTGATTTGTTCAGTACGCAGCCCTCCGCACATTTGCTGATGAAGTCCGTGACTGTGACGGTGATGACATACTGATCCAGATTTTGCACTGAACACTTGAACATGGTCCCATCCAAACATTCTCAGAGACGTTGTTCCGCTGCCTCAGACAAGCATTGTACTTGTTTCTGTGAAGGATCATCCCATCTCAGCTTCTGCTTGTAAACGGGGAGGAGGAACACAGCTTGTGATTGGATTTTCTGAGGTGCGGGCGGGGAGTGGAGCTCCAGGCATCTTTGATGGCCGTGTAGCTGTGGGTCCATATCGGCGAGTGATCAATGGTGGTTTTCTCCGAGTAAACCTCTTCATAAGGAGAATGGTCCAACTGACTGAAGCATTCACCAGCCGAGGATTCAGGCCCATTTGTCAAACTGGGGACAAGTATATCTGGAATGTGCAGAGCTACTTGACATGTTACCTTAAAGTCAGTTATGCAGAAGAGTCACTGAACTAGAAACATGAACTCTGTTTCTTTCTCCACAGATGCTGCCAGACCTGTTGAGTTTCTCTAGCAATTTCCGGTTTTGAGTCTGTCCAAAACCTGATGCAGCTGTGTACAGAGGGGACCATTAGGACGAAGGTGATAGTGGCTATGTGTAACACCTCGTTAGTTAGAGATTTATACAATATCTCCCTGCACACACAGTCCGTTTTCACCTCCACATAAAACGGTAAAGTGATTTGGGTGATCATTATAGATCAGGGCCAGCTTTGTGGGTTACGTTCTGAGAATACCATGCCCATAATCACTCAGAATGAGGGAAGAGAGTCCTTTCCAGACACTTTTTGTCTCACAGTGTCTACTGAGTCCTTCCACTTGTAAACATGGGTCAAGCTGTGCACCAGCAGCAGACTGAGCAGTAGAAGAAGGAATTGTCCAGCTGTTGCATGGATTTCTGCTGAGTGCTCTGAGTATGTGGAGCTGCCACTTCTCTTTCGCCCACATCTCGCCTGATGGTCTTGGCAAGAAGGTTTGATGCAAACAGGATAGGCAAAGGAGAGAGAACAAACGTACTTGATTCCACAGTCGATTGGAAGTTTTTCCCACTCTATTTGCTGAGCACTGTTGTTTGTGTAGAGCTAGTCGAATCTAATTCTGACTCCCTCTCCTCACCACCTAGCCTATGGGTGTATGAGATTCTTTATCCTGCTCTAAATCCTATCAGCCTATCCTCTGAGACTGTCAGCTATTGCTGTTCCAGCTACAGCATTACTCTGACAGAGCAAGGTTCAACTTACTCAGGGGTTGTGGGAGCCACTGGCTGGGGCCAGCATTTCTTGCCCAGTCTTAGAGAAGGTGGTGGTGAGCTGCCTTCCTGAACCAATGTAGATTAACCCACAATGCCCCTCGGGAAGGAATCCCAGGATTCTGATCCAGCGACAGTGAAAGAACAGCGATATTTCTAAGTCAGAATGGTGAGTGGCTTGGAGGGGATCGTGCAGGGGATGGTGTCTGCTGTCCTTCTCCTTCTAAATGGGAAATAGTAGGTTTGGAACATGCTTTTAAAAGGAGCTTTGGTGAGTCAGGTTATGCAATGTAGGAGCAGGAGTAGGCCATTCAGCCCATCAAGCGTTCTCTGCTCAATTAATTATCCTCAACTCTACTTTCCTGCCTTTCCTACATGGCCCTTGATTCTCCTACTGATTAAAAATCTGTCTATCTCAGCCTTGAATATACTTAATGACCCAGCCTCAATACCTCTCTGCAGTAAAGAATTTCACAGATTCACTACCCTCTGAGAGATTAAAAAAACTTGCTCATTCCTCTCTTAAAGGGTGACGCCTTATTCTGAGATGTTGCCCTTTGGCCCTAGTCTCTAATACACTTCCCACACTTACTCTGTCATGGCCCCCTAAGAATCTTGTCTGTTTCAATAAGATCACCTCCTATTTTTCTAAACTCCAATGAGTACAGACCCAGCCAACTCAACCTCATCCCAGAGGCAGTCTCTTCATACCAGCCCTGCGTCTTATAGATGGTGCACACTGCTACAGGTGGGTGACAGAGGTGGGAGGAGTAGGTGCTTGTGGATGTGGTGCCAGTCTGATGGCTGCTTTGTCCTGGACGGTATCAAGCTTCCTGCATTTTGTTGGAGCTGCACCCATCCAGGCAAGTGTGGAGTATTCCATCACATTCTTGACTTGTGCCTTGTAGGTGATGGACAGGCTTTGAGGAGTCAAGAGGTGAGTTACTCACTGCGGTATTCCTAGCCTCTGACCTGCTCTTGTTGCTGCTGTAATTAAATGGTGGGTTCAGTTCACCTTCCAATTAATGGTAACCCCCAGGTTGTTGATGGTGGGAGATTCGGAGATGGTAGTGCCGTTACACGTCAGGGGACAGTGGTTAGATTCGTTCTTGTTGGAGATTGTCATTACCTGGTGTGAATGTTACAGTTATAAGCCTAAACTTGGATATTGTCCAGATCTTGTTGCATGTGAACACGGACTGCTTCAGTATCTGAGGAGTTGCGAATGGTGCTGAACATTGTGCGAACATTGGCGAACATGCCCATTTCTGACCTTATGATGGAGGGAAGGTCATTGATGAATCAGCTGAAGATGGTTGGGCCTTGGACACTACCCTGAGGAACTCCTGCAGAGATGTCCTGGAGCGGAGATGATTGACCTCCCACAACCAAGACCATCTTCCTATGTGCCAGCCAGATTACCAATGACAAAATAGACTTCACTTCAAACTAGTGAACAGAATTGTATCAAGATGCCAATGAGTTACCAATTCTCATTTGTTCCCTCTCTCTCCTCCACTTTTAGAAAGGGCAAAGACTCCCCTCCTGATGGATTCTGACAGGCTGCAACCAGAATACAATGAAGATTGTACAGTGGTGCCTATTATTCACAGTAACTGTCACATTCATCAATCAGAGTGACATACAGCAGTCATAGTCTCGAATTAGAGATAATAGGAACTGCAGATGCTGGAGAATCTGAGATAACAAGGTGTGGAGCTGGATGAACACAACAGGCCAAGCAGCATCAGGGGAGCAGGAAAGCTGACGTTTCGGGCCTAGACCCTTCATCAGAAATGGGGGAGGGGAAGGGGATTCTGAAATAAATAGGGAGAGAGGGGGAGGCAGATAGAAGATGGATAGAGGAGAAGATCGGTGGAGAGGAGACAGAGAGGGCAAAGAGGCAGGGATGGAGCTAGTAAAGGTGAGTGTAGGTGGGGAGGTAGGGAGGGGATAGGTCAGTCCAGGGAGGACGGACAGGTCAAGGGGGCAGGATGAGGTTAGTAGGTAGGAGATGGGCGTGGGACTTGAGGTGAGAGGATGGGATAGGTGAGAGGAAGGGCAGGTTAGAGAGGCAGGGGCAAGCTGGGTTGGTTTTGGGATGCGGTGGGGGGAGGGGAAATTTTGAAGCTGGTGAAATACACATTGATACTTTTGGGATACAGGGTTCCCAAGCGGAATATGAGTTGCTGTTCCTGCAACCTTCGGGTGGCATCAATGTGGCACTGCAGGATGCCCAGGATGGACAGGTCGTCTGAGGAATGGGAGGGGGGGATAAAATGGTTCCTGACCGGGAGGTGCAGTCGTTTAGTGCGAACCGAGAGTAGGTGTTCTGCAAAGCGGTCCCCAAGCCTCCGCTTGGTTTCCCCAATGTAGAGGAAGCCACACCGGGTGCAGTGGATACAGTATACCACATTGGCAGATGTGCAGGTGAACATCTGCTTGATGTGGAAAGTCATCTTGGGGCCTGGGATGGGGGTGAGGGAGGAGGTGTGGGGGCAGGTGTAGCATTTCCTGCGGTTGCAGGGGAAGGTGCCGGGTGTGGTGGGGTTGGAGGGGAGTGTGGAGCAGACAAGGGAGTCACGGAGAGAGTGGTCTCTCTGGAAGGCAGACAAGGGTGGGGAGGGAAAAATGTCTTGGGTGGTGGGGTCGGATTGTAGATGGCGGAAGTGTCGGAGGATGATGTGTTGAATCCGGAGGTTGGTGGGGTGGTATGTGAGGACGAAGGGGATTCTGTTTTGGTTGTTCTTGCAGGGAGGAGGTTTGGGGGATGAGTTGCGGGAAATGTGGGAGACACGGTCAAGGGCGTTTTTGACCACTGACGGGGGGGATGTTGCGGTCCTTGAAATACAAGGACATCTGGGATGTGTGGGAGTAGAATGCCTCATCCTGGGAGCAGATGCGGCAGAGGCGAAGGAATTGGGAATAGGGGATGGCATTTTTGCAGGAGGGTGGGTGGGAGGAGGTATATTCTAGGTAGCTGTGGGAGTCGGTGGGCTTGAAATGGACATCAGTTACAAGCTGGTTGCCTGAGATGGAGACTGAGAGATCCAGGAAGGTGAGGGATGTGCTGGAGATGGCCCAGGTGAACTGAAGGTTGGGGTGGAAGGTGTTGGTGAAGTGGATGAACTGTTTGAGCTCCTCGTGGGAGCATGAAGCGGTGCTGAAATGTCATCAGTGTAACGGAGGAAGAGGTGGGGTTTGGGGCCTGTGTAGGTGCGGAAGACGGACTGTTCCACGTAACCTACAAAGAGGCAGGCATAGCTGGGGCCCATGCGGGTGCCCATGGCCACCCCCTTAGTCTGTAGGAAGTGGGAGGAATCGAAAGAGAAGTTGTTGAGGGTGAGGACGGGTTCGGCTAGGCGGAGGAGGGTGCCGGTGGAGGGAGACTGGTCAGGCCTGTGAGACAGGCAGTAGTGGAGGGCCTTGAGGCCATCTGCATGGGGAATGCAGGTGTATAGGGACCGATGTCGTGGTAAAGATGAGGTGTTGAGGGCCATGGAATTGCAAGTTCTGGAGAAGGTGGAGAGCGTGGGTGGTGTCACGGATGTACATAGGGAGTTCCTTGACCAAGGGGAAGAAAATGGAGTCCAGATAGGTGGAGATGAGTTCGGTGGGGCAGGAGCAGGCGGAGACAATGGGTCGACAAGGGCAGGCAGGTTTGTGGATTTTGGGAAGGAGATTGAAGCGGGCTGTGCGGGGTTGGGGAACGGTGAGGTTGGAAGCTGTGGGTGGGAGGTCACCTGAAGTCATGAGGTCGTGGATGGTTTGGGACTTCACAAGCTTCAAAATCTCCCCTCCCCTACTGCATCTCAAAACTAGCCCAGCTCGTCCCCTCCTCCCTAACCTGTCCTTCCTCCCACCTATCCCCTCCTCCCACCTCAAGCCCCACCAACATTTCCTACTTTCTGACCTCATCCCACCCCCTTGACCTGTCCGTCCTCCCTGAACTGACCTATCCCCTCCCACCTCCCCACCCACAATCACCTCTACTGGTTCCATCCCCACCTCTTTGACCTGTCTGTCTCCTCTCCACCTATCTTCTCCTCTGCCCATCTCCAATCTGCCACCCCCCTCTCCCTATTTATTTCAGAACCCCCTTCCCCTCCCCCATTTCTGAAGAAGGGTCTAGGCTCCTGCCCCTCTGATGCTGCCTGGCCTTCTGTGTTCATCCAGGTCCACATCTTGTTATCTCAGATTCTCAATTTATATAGTCTGCATCCTGTTTTGAGAAATATCCCAGCAACCACATTGGATTACATATAAATAAAAGGTGTTTAGTTAATTGCAATAATGAATTGGAAAATTAATTAGCATCCCAGGTCACCTCCATTAATTAGTTGAATTACTGTTATGCAAATTCTAGTCTGATGGGATAAGGGGAGGTGACAATCAAAGCAAGGTCAGTAAATTATTAGGAAAAAAAGTGAAGTCCTGTTGAAGTTCATTCAAATTGTCACAATTTGCTGAATGTGTTGTATAACTGAGAGTGAACTTCATCTCAAACAATCAAATATTACACAATTTTCTGCTGAAATCCTTCCCCGTCTATAGCCCAGCAGAAACTCTCTGAGAAATGTCAGAACTTTCAAAGTTTTCAGTGCAGTCAAATCTAGCCTCACCTCAGTCCTCATCCATCAACTCCTTCTGCTCACTTTTCAAGTCATTTTGAAATTGAATGGAGGGAGGGTAGAGGGAGCGTGGAGACAGAAATACAAGTAAGATGGTCATTGTGTGAAATGTTAAATCTATCTCCATCTCTGTGGTAGGGTTTTCCCTGATGAGTTTTTCCTTAATCAGATTACCAGTGTCACACATACAGCCTGCCCTCACATGTGGTCTTTCTCCTCCTCACAATCAAGAACATGAGAGCACAGCTGTCACCAATGGAGATACTGTGAGGGTGTGTGGCTGCAAAACATGACAGGCTGGGTCATCCATTTGCCGTTTGTCTAACCATGCAGCACCAGAGGCCAGTCGTGCCATCAGAATGATGCTAACCCTTTAACACAGCTCCATGAGTAGCCACACCTGCGTTTATTTTCCAAGTATCTGTTCAATTGGATCACAATGCTTGTATCTCCCTTTTTGTCCTTGTAGAAGGCATATTCTCTTAGTGTGATTTCTACTGATAATTTACAGGATCGTCAAATTGAATCTCTGCCCCAACCTTTACTCAATGGCCACGATTACAAAAGTAGGCTGCTCCCCATCGAGACTGCTACCCCGTTTGATGAATCATTGTTGCTCACCTTCCACCTCGGCTTCATTTTCTGTCCAATCCTCAAAGCCCGCCTTCCCTGATAGACCTAAAGTCACCCATCCCAACCCCAAGAACTCTCATGACGGATCATTCACAACCCTCTGGGCTAGAGAATGCCAGCGGGTGAAGAATTGTCTCCTCATTTCGGTCCTGAATGATCAATCCCTTATCCTGAGACGGTGTCCCTGTGTTTCTGGATACCGAGCTATTTTTGGGGGTTTTTGGGGTTTGGGGGTCTCAGTCTCTACCCCATCAAACCACTTCAGAATCCAAAACAAAAAGCAGAAAGTGCTGGAGAAACTCAGCAGGACCGGCAGCATCTGTGGAGCGGGAAACAGAGTTAACTTTTCATTTTAAAGATTCAACTTCATTGTTCTGAAGAAGTGCCACACTACATTCAGAATGTGAACTCTGTTTCCCTCTTCACCTCTGCTGCCAGACTTGCTGAATTCCGCCAGCAATATCTGTTTTTATTTCTGTTTTGTAGTGTCTACAGTGTTTCATTTCCCTTCTAAAACTCAACGAGATCACCTCTCATTCTTCTAACCTTCAGGGTGGTTCAGTGATCAGCACCGCTGCCTCACAAGTCCAGGGACACAGGTTCAATTCCACCTCTGAGTGACTGCCAGTGTAGGGGATTCCATATTCTCCCCAAGGCTGGGTGGGTGTGCCCTGGCTTTCTCCCACAGTCCAAAGATGTACAGGTTAGGTGGATCTGCCATGCCAAATGGGGGGGATTCATGAAAATAGGGTGGGGAGGGCTGAATCTGGGTGGGATGGTCTTTGTACGGTCAGTGCAGATTCAATGGGCATCGTGGCCTCTTTCCGCACTGTACTGAACATTGTGCAATCATCTGCAGATATCCCCACGTTCGACCTTATGATGGAGGGACAATGATAAGCACATGGGTGATAGTGAAATGTAGGATATGCAGGGCAGTTTGATCTTAGAGGAGGATAATAGGTCAGCACAACATGACGGGCTGAAGGCCTTATACTATGCTGTACTGTTCCATGTTCTGTGCTCTTTAACACAATAAAATACAGTGAAAAGCTTTCACAAAACACTGTGAAATTGCTGTAATCCATTGTAACTCTCAACAGATGAAGTTTTGAGTCCACCCATTGGAGGAAGTACTGTGCTGGCCTCTAGATGGCCTTTAGGCTCATGGAAAGATTAATTTGATCAATCAATTTTTGGTTGAAAAGTCCATCTCTTCACAGAAATGCAACTAATACTACAGTGAGCTCTAATATCAATTTCTGGTATCCAACACGACAACTCAATTATCCTTCAGAAAAGGTGAAAATGTTCCATTTGACATCCTAACCTCTCCTCGATATTCTGTCTGCGTTAACAACATCACAAATTGCGAATTGCCCTGTGTGTATTTAAGGCAGAGATAGACTTTTAGTCCGTCAGGGAATCAAGGATTACAGGATGTAGGGATTGGAGCAAGGGTCAGGTGGATCCACTGGGTATGAGATACCTGATTAGGGCCTTTAACCTGGGCTAATCAGGGAGCCTTGGCTTCTGATATAATTAGAGCCATCAGACAGTCTTGGCTGATCAGAGTCCATGTCCTGCACATGTGAAAGTTAAGGGTAACTTGGTGACAGGGTACTTGGTTCCTTGGACTTATTTCACAGGAAATAACATGAGGAATGTTAGATCAGACATGATCCTGTTTAATGGCAAAGTAGGCTTGAGGAGCTGAATGGCCACTCCTGTTCCTATTTCTTATGGTCATAGAGTTATAGAGCTGTACAGCTTGGAAACAGACCCCTTCGCTCCAACTCATTCATGCCAACCAGGTATCTTAAACTAATCTAACCCTATTTGCCATCATTTGGCCATATCCCTCTAAACCCTTCCTATCCATGTACTCATCCAGATGCCTTTTAAATGTTGTAACTGTACCAGCCCCCACCACTCCCTCTGGCAGCTCGTTCCATCCACACACCACCCTCTGTGTGTGAAAACGTTGTCTCTAATGTTCCTTTTAAGTCCTTCCCCCATCACCTTAAGCCTATGCCCCTCTAGTTTTGGGCTCCTGTACCCCAGGAAAATATGGTCTCAAGTCCCATTGAAGGGATTCACGAGCACTTGACTTAAGTTTGTGCGAAGCTCGGAGACAGATGAGTTGTGACAGCGGAGGGTTTAAGATGAGTTGCCAGGACAGGGAGAAGCCCCACTTACAGGGAAAGGCAGGCAGCTAGGGAGCAGAGCTTAGTATTGGTCATTGTATCAGAGTAACGTTTCCAACATCACTTCAACATAGCACTGGGGGCTCCGTCACATGGCCCCCAATCTCCCAATGTCTCAACCTGGAGGTAAAGAAAGAACCTGCATTTATACAGCACCTTTCACATCTTCAGGACGCAAGACTGCTCCTCACACCTCACCAGATAATGGCTCTCTGATGAAGGGTCTAGGCCCGAAACGTCAGCTTTTGTGCTCCTGAGATGCTGCTTGGCCTGCTGTGTTCATCCAGCCTCACATTTTATTATCACCAGATAATGTTTTTGAGGAGCAGTGATTGTTACGTCTGAAACCAAGAGGCTAATTTGGGCACTGTGAGCTCTCACACGCAGAAATGTAACACTAAGCAGGCAACATTCGGTCCGGAGATTCGCCTGGACACTGGGACGTGGCCATGGAACAGGTTTAGATCAGCCAGAGCACTGGTGACTAGCCGTTACTCTGGGAAATCATGGAAGAAGTAGGCAGGGTATGACCTTGACCTGCGAACATCGCAGTTTGGATTCTGATTTGCCTGCTCAGAGAAGTGCCGGAGATTAAATGTTGCAGGACGTTCTGGGAATCCTGCTGACGCTGGGACTTTTCCATTCAGTCAGCAGCAAATAATTAAATGCTACGGGGACAGGGAGTGGGAGGATGATTAGGCAGAGTGATAGGTAACCGGTCAGTATAGTCAATAGTGACCAATTAACGTTGGCTAACACACAGCATTTGGCAGTGAATGTGTTTGTGTTGACATTTCCTCACTAGAAACTGTGGCATTGGCTTTAATTTACCAAGACAGCTTGCAAATGCCCTGAAAAGACTTTATTTACAAACTGCAAGGCAGCAATATTATACTCCCAGAATCAGGGCACAGTACATCCTGACACGATCAGGTTAAAACTCAGAGTCATCAGATTAAAAGCCCCAACCCCAGACTTGGGCAGAAGGAATCTGGCCCTGGCACCCTGCAGTACTAAGGGGAGAGTTGCGCTAGTTATACTATTTAACCGCCCCTGCAGGTGGGAGAAGAAAATCCCCAGCATTGTTTTAAAGAGTTGAGGAGTTCTCCCAGAATTTCTGTGCAATACTTACCTCTTAACTAACACTAAACAAAGAGACTAGGGACATTAATCATGGTGTAGTGTTAGTATCTCTAGCCTAGTTATCCAGGCTAACGTTCTGGGAGCATGGATTGAAATCCCACCACAGTATCTCAGTGATTCCAGCCTCGGGTGACTGTCTGTGTGGAGTTTGCACATTCTCCCCGTGTCTGCACGGGTTTCCTCCAGGTGCTCCGGTTTCCTCCCACAGTCCAAAAAGTCCCAGGCTAGGGTGGATTAGCCATGGGAACTGCAGCGTTATGGGGGTGGGGGCGCAGTGCTGGGTGAGATGCTCTTCAGACAGTTGGTACAGAATGATGGGCTGAATGGCTGCCTTCAACACTGTAGGGATTCTATTTGCAGATGGCGAGATTTCAATTCAATAAAAGCCTGGAATAAAAAGTGAGCCAACTTTCTTGATGGTTGTACAAACCCATCTGATCTACTAATGTCCCTATTGTCACTCTGGATATACACAGCAATTTGCAGTTGTCTCTTATCTGCCTCTGGGCAATCGGGGTGGGCAATAAATGCTTGGCTGAACCAGCAGTGCCCACACTCCCTCAGTGAATGTAAAAGGCAGATGATGCAGTCACTGTTACTGTGTGTGCATAAAGTTGGTTACTGGATTTTCTACGTTACAACAGTGGCTACATTTCATTGGCAGTAAATTACTTTAGGATGAGCCTATAACCTTACAGAGATAATGGGAACTGCAGATGCTGAGATAATAAAATGTGAGGCTGGATGAACACAGCAGGCCAAGCAGCATCTCAGGAGCACAAAAGCTGACGTTTCGGGCCTAGACCCTTCATCTCTGATGAAGGGTCTAGGCCCGAAACGTCAGCTTTTGTGCTCCTGAGATGCTGCTTGGCCTGCTGTGTTCATCCAGCCTCACATTTTATTACCTTACAGAGATGTTTGCTTTTCTTAATAATATCAAAATAAATGATAAGACCTACTGATGCTCCTCATTTTAAATTTGGCCTGAGGACAGTGGGAGTTTTTGGAACTGATTAGAAGGCCGGGCACTGACCCTAAATCAGGGCTCGTCCTTCACACATGTCCTTCCCCGCAGCAAGTCCTCCACCTGTGATAATGAGAGGCAATGTCACCATAGCCCCAGGGGACCACACCTCAGAGAGCTGAGAGAGAGAGAGAGAAAGCAGCACTGGTGGTGAATTTAACCTGATGGTAACCACATCTCAGGGAGGAAGTGATAATGGGAACTGCAGATGCTGGAGAATCCAAGACAATAAAATTTGAGGCTAGATGAACACAGCAGGCCCAGCAGCATCTCAGGAGCACAAAAGCTGACGTTTCGGGCCTGGGCCCTTCATCAGATGAAGGGTCCAGGCCCGAAACGTCAGCTTTTGTGCTCCTGAGATGCTGCTGGGCCTGCTGTGTTCATCCAGCCTCACATTTTATTGTCTCAGGGAGGAACATTGCTTCACTCTCTCCCCACCTCAATCTGTGCCTGCCTTGAATTAAATTTGTAGGGACACCCCCAGTGACAAACTGGGAGCCCAGTGCCTGCAGATGGTGCTCACTGATCTCTCACCATTCACCTGCTAACAGCAACGCCAGGGGTTAGAGTCACGTTCCATTGGAAGGTGGAGAGATAAAAGTCATAGAATCATAGAAATGCACTGCATGAAAACAGACCCTTGTCCGTGCTGACCAGATATCCTGAATTAATCTACTCCCATTTGCCAGTGTTTGGCCCATATCCCTCTAAACCCTTCCTATTCATGTACCCATCCAGGTGCCTTTTAAATGTTGTGATCGTGCCAGCCTCCACCACTTCTTCTGGTGAATCATTCCCATATGCACATCACCCTCTGTGTGAAAAAGTTGACCCTCAAGGTCCCTTTTAAATCTTTCCCCTCTCACCTTAAAGCTGTGCCCCTCTAGTTTGGGCTCCCCCCCCCCACCCTGGGGAAAATACCTTGCCTACTCACCCTATCCATGCCCCTCATGATTTTACAAACCTCTATAAGGTCACCCCTCAGCCCCTGACGCTCCAGGGAAAACAGCCCCAGCCTATTCAGCCTCTCCCTGTAGCTCAAACCCTCCAGCCCTGGCAACATCCTTGTAAATCTTTTTCTGAACTCTTTGAAGTTTCACAACATCTTCCCTATAACAGGGAGACCAGAATTGAAAGCAGTTTTTTCAGAGATGGAAGGGGGAGGGGGATTCAGGGCAGGCTAGGACTGATGGTTGTATAATGGTAACATCACTGGGCTAGTAATCCAGAAGCATGGGCCAGCAGCATTCTGTGGACACAAGTTCAAATTTAAATTTGGTTAATGAAACCTGGAAATGAAAGCTTGTCATCATTAATGGTGACCATGAAACTATCAGTGATTATTGTAAAAACTCATCTAATAGCCTTAGGGAGAGTGGATCCTCCATCCTTACCTGATGTGGTCTACGATTGATTCTAGACCCAGGCCCACAGTCACTGGTCTTTAACATGGCTGAGCAAGCCTTTCAGTTCAAGGGGCAATTAGGGATTGGGAGTAGGTGCTGTCTTTGTCCATTGACACATGACTATTTATCCCCCAATGAACCTACTTGGAGATGTTATTACACACATCTGGTGAAAGTGGGACTTGAACCCAGGCCTCCCAGTCCAGGGGGAGGAACACTACCACTTTTGTGCTTTTGTGCTCCTGAGATGCTGCTTGGCCTGCTGTGTTCATCCAGCCTCACATTTTATTATCTTGGAATCTCCAGCATCTGCAGTTCCCATTATCTCTCTCCACTACCACTGAGCCATATGAGTGTCCCCTCTAGTGGACCCACATTCTATTGAAGCATAAGGTTATGGCCTCTGAGTGTAACTGTGGCACCCCACATCTCAAGCACGCCCCCACCCCCCCGACCCCCACCTCCCCACCCCTATCTGTTGTCTTTTTACCAGCAACTAATTGATAAAAATTGCATCTTTGCAGCTTAAAATCCTTAGCTCTTCCATTCCATTGCTCTCAATGCTCAAGAGCAAATCAATTTCTGAAGGATTCAGTATGTGGGACACTGCTATTGCCCATCCTGACAAAAAGATATTGACAGATATTAAACAGGTGTTCACTCTCCTGGCTACTCGGGGAAGGCCAGACAGCAATGTCTGGTTGTGGATCTATAAATCTCCAGGAATCAGTGTGTTCAGGAACAAAGTGAGGGGGCAGGCCTACACTTAATAGCAACCAAGCAGGTGGCTGGACATTTCAGTGAACTACAAGCTGTCCCACAATTAACTCCAGTACTGTTTAAATCCCGCTGTGCATTCAAACCTTAGAATCCTCTGCGCTGTGGAAGCAGGCCATTCAGCCTGTTGAGTCTACACCAACCCTCTGAAGAGGAGCATCCCACCCCATCCCTGCATTTTCCCCATGGCTAATCCACTTAGCCGGTCACCATGGGAAATTAACATGCCCAATCCAGCTAACCTGCACATCTCTGGGCTGTAGGAGGAAACCCACACAGACATGGAGAGGATGTTCGAGATTCACACAGACAGTCACCCGAGGGTGGAAGTGAACCCAGGTCCCTGGTGCTGTGAGGCTGCAGTGTTAACCACTGAGCCACTATACTGCTCGTAGCAAAACCCTACGTGTGCTTCACTTCACAGGGTCGAATCTCATGCTCATTCTACCTCAACCCACTGTCCTTGGGATGACTCTAAACACTACCTCCTGGTCTGCCCTCCACTAGATCTGGTTGCCCATGAGCCCCACTCAATGCTGCTTTAATAACTTTCTGCTTTTGACTACTTCACATCCCGTTGTGTAGTGAAGTCCCAAGATTTGTTTGATCAGTGATGGAAAATGCCACAGTTTCGGACATCAGCCAGTGTGTGCCAGACAGACTCACACTGAGGTTAGCTCCGAACACTGCAGCCAAGAAATCTCAAGGTACAGCATAATTGTACAGATAAAGTAACTCGGGAGGCCTGTGAAAGGTGAAATAATTTCACATCCCGATCTCAACATGTAATAATAAGGCAGGCAGCCCTATAATTTGTCTGAGAGACACTTATTTTCTCCAGCAGTAATAGCTTTGAAAAAGATGGTTATCTGATGTAAACAGCATGGCCAAGATACATGAACATTTGGATCTAATTAGTAAATCAATAACAATAACTGACTTGCTCTATGATGACCAACATTATAATTTGAAAGTCCAATTACATACAGCAGTATTACATAGGATTATTCAAAGGACAAGACACCCCCATTCTCCCTTCCCCACACCCCCCAGTCACTGTCTCTTATACCAGGCTACCACAACCCTCCAAGATAATAAAATGTGAGGCTGGATGAACACAGCAGGCCCAGCAGCATCTCAGGAGCACAAAAGCTGACGTTTTGGGCCTAGACCCTTCATCAGAGATGGGGATGGGGAGAGGGTTCTGGAATAAATAGGGAGAGAGGGGGAGGCGGACCGAAGATGGAGAGAAAAGAAGATAGGTGGAGAGAGTATAGGTGGGGAGGTAGGGAGGGGATAGGTCAGTCCAGGGAAGACGGACAGGTCAAGGAGGTGGGATGAGGTTAGTAGGTAGGAAATGGAGGTGCGGCTTGGGGTGGGAGGAAGGGATGGGTGAGAGGAAGAGCAGGTTAGGGAGGCAGAGACAGGTTGGACTGGTTTTGGGATGCAGTGGGGGGAGGGGAAGAGCTGGGCTGGTTGTGTGGTGCAGTGGGGGGAGGGGACGAACTGGGCTGGTTTTGGGATGCGGTGGGGGAATGGGAGATTTTGAAGCTGGTGAAGTCCACATTGATACCATTAGGCTGCAGGGTTCCCAAGCGGAATATGAGTTGCTGTTCCTGCAACCTTCGGGTGGCGTCATTGTGGCACTGCAGGAGGCCCATGATGGACATGTCATCTAGAGAATGGGAGGGAGAGTGGAAATGGTTTGCGACTGGGAGGTGCAGTTGTTTATTGCGAACCAAGCGGAGGTGTTCTGCAAAGCAGTCCCCAAGCCTCCGCTTGGTTTCCCCAATGTAGAGGAAGCCACACCGAGTACAGTGGATGCAGTATACCACATTGGCAGCATTCCCAAAACCAGCCCAGTTCGTCCCCTCCCCCCACTGCACCACACAACCAGCCCAGCTCTTCCCCTCCACCCACTGCATCCCAAAACCAGTCCAACCTGCCTCTGCCTCCCTAACCTGTTCTTCCTCTCACCCATCCCTTCCTCCCACCCAAGCCGCACCTCCATTTCCTACCTACTAACCTCATCCCACCTCCTTGACCTGTCCGTCTTCCCTGGACTGACCTATCCCCTCCCTACCTCCCCACCTATACTCTCCTCTCCACCTATCTTCTTTTCTTTCCATCTTCGGTCCACCTCCCCCTCTCTCCCTATTTATTTCAGAACCCTCACCCCGTCCCCGTCTGTGATGAAGGGTCTAGGCCTGAAACGCCAGCTTTTGTGCTCCTGAGATGCTGCTGGGCCTGCTGTGCTCATCCAACCTCACATTTTATTATCTTGGATTCTCCAGCATCTGCAGTTCCCATTATCACTACCACAACCCTCCAGCTGAGATTCCAATTTCACATTCTGTCCTTCACTACAATCACTAACATCCACCACAATATCACTGTCTGTGCTCCCTCCCATATCTCACCAGCTGTTACTGAAACCCTTTGCCTTCATGTGGCCTCTCTCCTGTTCTCCCTGCAGCTTTTGACCCTGATTCAAACAGGAGTTGGCCTTTCAGCCGCTCCAGCCTGTTCTAGCATTTGGCTGATCTGACCATGTGACCCTAGCATCACTGTAGGTTCCTTCAGTGTCACTGGGTCAAAGCCCTGGGGCTCCTTCCCCCCACCAACACCACTCTGAGGGCCCCTACAACACACAGCAGTTCCGGGAGGTTGCTGCTTTCTCATTTCTCTGCCCATCCTACTCCTCACACCTTCTTCTTCTTCATGCTGAAAGATTTCCTGTCCTCATGTACAAACCTCAAACATTACACCCTGCTGCAATGTGAGCACAAGAGATAATGGGAACTGCAGATGCTGGAGGATCTGAGATAACAAAGTGTGGAGCTGGATGAACATATCAGGCCAAACAGCATCTCAGGAGCACAAAAGCTGACGTTTCGGGCCTAGACCCTTCATCAGAGTGTCTTGGTCTGAAACATCAGCTTTTGTGCTCCTGAGATGCTGCTTGGCCTGCTGAGTTCATCCAGCTTCACACAATGTGAGCATAAGTTTGGATTTTTTTTGTTTGGGATGTCAATGTACAGGTGTCACACTGTGTCCACTGTCCAGCTGGGGAGAAACAAAACTGATTGGTCCATCTCTGACTCCTCCCTTCCCTCCCTCAACATCTTGATGTCTCCATTTCTGAGAATAGACTGGCCATTACAAACCAACTGATTCTCACAGTTACCTGGACTATACATTCTCATGGACTCCTTCCCATTCTCCTGGTTTCTCTGTTCTATATGTTCTGTTGATGCCCACTTTTGTAGGGGGGAGGCTTCAGAAATGTCAACCATTATTCTCGCCAAGGATTCCCTGCTACTATGGTGGACAGGACCCTGAGCCAGGTCTGACCCATCTCCCTCGCCTCCGACCTCACCGCTTCCCTTCCATCCCACAACAGTGATAGATTCCCTCGTCCTCACACACCATCCCAGCAGCGTCTGCATCTGAAAGATCATGAGCTTCCATTTCCGTCCCCTCCAGCAGGATGCCATGGCCTGAAAAATACACCCCTCCCCTCTCCTCTCGGCCTCCTCCAGCGATCCCCAGCATTACAGATACCAGTCTTCAGTCAATTCGATTCACTCCACGTGATATAACAAAACAGTTGGAGACACTGGACACTGCAAAGGCTATGGGCCCTGACAACATTCCCACAATGGTACTGAGGACTTGTGCTCCAGAACTTGCCGCTCCCCGGGCCAAGCTGTTCCAATACAGTTACAACACTGGCATCTACCCGACAATGTGGAAAATTGCCCAGGTCTGTCCTGTACACAAAAAGCAGGACAAATCCAACTGGGTCAATTACCACTCCATCAGCCTCCTCTCAATCATCAGTAAAGTGATGGAAGGTGTCCGGCTGCTCCGATTTCCTCCCACAGTCCAAAGATGTGCAGGTTAGGTGGATTGGCCATGGGAAATTGCCCATAGTGTTCAGAGATGTGTAGATTAGGGGGATTATAGGGAGACAGGTTTGGATAGGATGCTCTGAGGGTCGGCGTAGATTTGTTGGGCTGAAGGGCCTGTTTCCACGCCATAGGGAATCTATGATTGTACAATGTCCAGCACCATCCAGGCTTGGGCTGTCAAGGGGCAAGTAACTTTCATGTCACACAAATGCCAGACAATGACCATCTCCTATAAGAGACAATATAACCGCTGCCCCTTGGCATTCAATGATGTCATATAAGAACCTCAAGCAGGACTAGGCCATCTGGACCTTCGAGCCCTCTCTGCCATTTAATTAGACCATGGCTGATCTTTTCTTGGCCTCAGCTCCACTTACCCACCCTCTCACCATAGCCTTTAATTTCTTTACTGCTCAAAAAATTACCTATCTTAGTTTTAAAGCATTCAGTGAGGAAGACTCAACTGCTTCACTCGGCAGGGAATTCTACAGATTCACAACCCTTTGGGTGAAGGCGTTCCTCCTCAATTCAGTCCTAAGTCTGCTCCTCCTTATTTTGAGGCTCTGCTTCCTTGTTCTTGTTTCACCTGCCAGTTGAAACAATCCTTCTGCTTCTATCTTCTCTATTCCCTTCATAATTTTCTACGTTTTTCTAAGATCCCAACATCCCCCCTCATTTTTCTAAATTTCAATGAGTACAGTCCCAGTCTAGTCAATCTCTCCTCATGAGTGAATCCTCTCAACTCCAGAATCAACTGAGTGATCCTCCTCTGAACCCTGTCCAATGCCATTACATCGTTTCTAGGGTTGGGAGAGGCTAGGGTAGGGTAGGCTGACTGGACAGCATTCATTGCCCATCCCTAATTGCTGTGGGCCTGAAGTCATATGGAGGCCAGTTTCCTTCCCTAAAGAACATTAGTTAACCAGATGGGTTTTTCCAGACAATCGACAATGGATTCATGGTCATCATTAGATTCTTATATTTTCTGATATTTTTTACTGAATTCAAATTCTATCATTTGCCATGGCAGGATTTGAACCCAGGTCCCCTGAATGGTATCTGGGTCTCTGGAACAACAGCCTTCCCACTTCCAACCATCTACATCTGCTCCTCAACATTTACTTCTATCTCAGCAATCCCTTACTCTTCTTCCCAATTCTGTCTCCATCTATTTAACAGGCCCATTCCACCCCTAAGCCCACCCCCATCATCAACACAAACAGCACCATTTCACCGGCTGCCTTCAATTCTGACAAAGCCATAGACTAGAGTCCTTCCTATGCACAGAGAGGTCCTTTAATTCATCAAGTAAGCACCAACCCTCTGAAGGGCTTCCCACACACGCCTTCCTCTGCCACTGATCCTGTGACCCCTTATTCCTCACGGCTAACCCACCTAGCCTGCACATCTTTGGACTGGGGGAGGAAACCCACACGTACCTGGGGAGAATGCACAAACTCCACACAGACAGGCATCCGAGGCTAGAATCAAACCCAGGTGCTCTCTCTCTCTCTTTGTCCACCTACCCCCAACTCTCTCTCTCTCCACCCCTCCAACTCTCTATCCTCATACTCTCAATCTCCCCTCTCTCCCCCACCCTCTCCTTCTCTCCTTCTGTCTTGTCTTTCTATCACCCCCGCCACTCCCAACCTCACTCTCTAGTGTATACATGGGCAGGCTGCAGCCGCCTCTGTTGCCAAACTGTTGGAACTGAAGGGCCATTTCACACGTGATTCACAAAATCACTGCCAACTCTTCAACAGCACAGAGCCTCCAGCTGCTTTTGGCTGACAGCATTCTGAGGAAATTTCTGAGGTTCTTGCTGCTTCTTCCTGATATTTTGATGTGGGCAGTCGCTCGGAGCAGTCAGAATCACAGGGAATTCAAGTTCCGAGATCAGGGCCAAGACTGGCATTCTGGCTATAGGGATGAGGGAGTGAGGCCCTGCCCATGGTGCCAATATCCACATGGGGTATCACACCCAGGCCCCACCTGCTCTCTCTCCAGCGGATGTACTTGATCCTATGACACTAGTTTGAATTCCATAGGAATTTTCTTTGGTGTTCTGGTCAATATCGATCCATCACCCAATCACTGTTGTTTATGGGAGCTTGCTGTGCTGAAAGTGCCTCGGACAAAGGGAGCGACTGCCTTTCAGATGTCCTACACTTGCAGTAAAACTTCTCAGGATGTGGAAGGTGTTATGGGAATGCAAGCCTTTCCACTTGGCAGGGGAGGGGCAACTGGTGTCATCAATGCGAAACTCGCCAAGACAAGGAGCTGGTGACTTGGGCCATGACATCACACAGCACACAGCCAATCGTCTGCCAGGGTTACGGGCGGATGGCACTGAGTCATGGTGCTTATTAGCAGAGCCAGCACAGATAAAACAGGCTAAATGGCCTGCTCTCCACTCGATGCCTGATTCAGCAACACCTGGGATGCGTGATAATCGGATCTAATTTGAGGGTGGGGGTGGGAATGGAATGAATCTGGGGGTAGCTGAAGACAAAAAGAGGGTTTTGAGGACTTCTATTTTTTGAAGAGTTTGTGGGCAAGTGGAAAGAAGTTGAGGAGGGTTGCGGGTAGAAACCTCAGGAGACTAGATCCAGCTGGTAATGTGCAGCCAGGGGATCAGGGGTGGAAGTAGAGAAAGAATTTGATCACGGCCATGTCATCTTCCAATAGATTTCCCAACAAGACAGTACCTCTGACAGTACAGCACCAGCTCAGTACTGCACACAGCTGTTTCCCCAAACCCTAACCATCGTCCGTCTCAGCATCAGAGCAGGAGTGAGGCATTCAAAGCAATCACTGGACACATGTAAACAGTTGGTGACTAACAGACGAGATGCGTGGCTGGTTATTTCTGCTTTAGCAGCCAGTCTGAATTATTTTTCCTTTTGTAACTCTCACATTACTCTCACAGTTCTCATTAGGCTTGATGCAACACTGGCTCCATGCTGAGAAGGCAGCTACATGCAATCGTTTCAATCACTCATCGAAGCTGTCGCAGTGGATCAGCAGATAGTCTCAAAAAACACCAGCATTTCAAACACCGCTGACAACCAGGAATATTCCCAACATTACAATTCCTGTTTCACCTCATTATATTCTACATTTCTGCTCAATGTCAGGGATGCGAAAGGTAACATTTTCCCACTTGAGGCATCAATGGTAAGTGTCAATTGTTCCCGCTTTCTATCTGCAACAGAAACAGTGGGAAAGCTTCCTCTACTGTTTTAAACAGAAACGAAAATGCCTTCTACTGTTTAAAACTGAAAGTGGAACCCGAATTTGATTCCACCCGCGGGCAACTGTCTATGTGGAGTTTGCACGCCTTCTCTGCGTCCGTGTGGCTTTCCTCCGGGTGCTCCGGTTTCCTCCCACAGCCCAAAGATGTGCAGATTAGAGTGGATTGGCCATGGGAAATTGCCTGTAGTGTTCAGGGGTATGTAGATTAGATGGATAATGGGGGGATGGGTCTGGGTGGGGTGCTCTGACAGTCAGTGTGGACTTGTTGGGCTGAAGGGCCTGTTTCCACACTGTAGGGATTCTATGATATAAAATTGTCTCATCATCGTCCCCCATCAAACACTCCCAATACAACGCCAGCATGGAGCTAGGTACAGAGTAAAGCCTCATCTACACTGTCCTCATCAAACAGTTTATCTGTGTACCGTCCGTGTGATATTACCATAAATTCTACACTCAGTATAACCTCCATGAGGCCCTGCCATGTTTGACACTTCAGGAACATTTATAAATGTTTGGCTTAATTCATCACTGTATTTTATTGTATTCTTACTGTAAAAGGCACGTGGCAATAAATTCAAAATCAGACAGAGCAACATCCGATATCTGTGAAGGGGAGGAAGGAGAGAGGTTCACACCTTCTCAGTCGCCACTTGCCCCTGTAACTAACAGCTACTCGCCTTTACACAGCCCCTCCCTCCCCCTCACCTCCCCGTTACACAGCCCCTCTCTCCCCCTCACCTCCCCTTTACACAGCCCCTCTCTCCCCCTCACCTCCCCGTTACACAGCCCCTCTCTCCCCCTCACCTCCCCTTTACACAGCCCCTCTCTCCCCCCTCACCTCCCCTTTACACAGCCCCTCTCACCCCCTCACCTCCCCTTTACACAGCCCCACTCTCCCCCCTCACCTCCCCTTTACACAGCCCCACTCTCCCCCTCACCTCCCCTTTACACAGCCCCACTCTCCCCCCTCACCCCTTTACACAGCCCCTCTCTCCCCCCTCACCTCCCCTTTACACAGCCCCACTCTCCCCCTCACCCCTTTACACAGCCCCACTCTCCCCCCTCACCTCCCCTTTACACAGCCCCACTCTCCCCCCTCACCTCCCCGTTACACAGCCCCTCTCTCCCCCTCACCTCCCCTTTACACAGCCCCTCTCTCCCCCTCACCTCCCCTTTACACAGCCCCACCCTCCCCCTCACCTCCCCTTTACACAGCCCCATTCTCCCCCCTCACCCCTTTACACAGCCCCTCTCTCCCCCTCACCTCCCCTTTACACAGCCCCACTCTCCCCCCTCACCTCCCCGTTACACAGCCCCTCTCTCCCCCTCACCTCCCCTTCACACAACCCCTCTCTCCCCCCTCACCTCCCTGTTACACAGCCCCTCTCTCCCCCTCGCCTCCCCTTCACACAACCCCTCTCTCCCCCTCACCTCCCCTTTACACAGCCCCTCTCTCCCCCTCACCTCCCATTTACACAGCCCCTCTCTCCCCCTCACACAGCCCCACTCTCCCCCCTCACCTCCCCTTTACACAGCCCCACTCTCCCCCTCACCTCCCCTTTACACAGCCCCACTCTCCCCCCTCACCTCCCCTTTACACAGCCCCACTCTCCCCCTCACCTCCCCGTTACACAGCCCCACTCTCCCCCTCACCCCTTTACACAGCCCCTCTCTCCCCCTCACCTCCCCTTTACACAGCCCCACTCTCCCCCTCACCTCCCCTTTACACAGCCCCACTCTCCCCCTCACCTCCCCTTTACACAGCCCCACTCTCCCCTCACCTCCTCTACCTGGCCTCTCTCCCTCCTCACCCCCTCTACCCGGCCTCTCTCCCCCCTCACCTCCTCTACCCGGCCTCTCTCCCCCCTCACCTCCCCGTTACACAGCCCGACTCTCCCCCTCACCTCCCCTTTACCCAGCCCCACTCTCCCCTCACCCCCTCTACCCAGCCCCTCTCCCCCCTCACCTCTCCCTCTACCCGGCCTCACTCTCCCCCCACCTCCTCAATTCTTTGTCTCCCCAAGGGGACCTCAGGAAGACATCAATGCACATTTACCCCCATCCCTCAATTCCAATCAGGTGGTAAAGCAAATGTAGAACGAAGTCTGGAGAAAGTGTCGCAGAATGTCTCTTGACATTTTTGACAAAGTCTCCTTAGCATTCCCTCAGCAACTGAGCAGCAGAGGGGACCTTAAGGAGGTTTGAAACTATCTGGTCTCTCTGATTGTTTGTGAATTATCAAAGTGCCCTGTCCCCTGTTTGATGGGGTCTTGAATCCACAATTTCAATGGCACCCAGGCCATGAGTAATCCTCCAGTCAATCTCTCTCAGTGATAATGTCATCTCCTTTGCCAAGATTGTGTGTCGCCCTAAGCAGAGCCTCCATTTACCTCACAGCCCAGTTATAGTCACCTTGGAGCATCGAGTGTGTAGGAACGTACGACATAGAAACAGATGTAGTCCATTCAGCCCAATGAGCCTGCTGTATGATCCAATACTAGCATGGTTGACCATTCACTGCATTGGCATGCTAGCCAAGTTATCCCCATATTTCTGTTCATCTTGGTATTTAGAAAGCTGGCTGCCCTCTAGCTGCAGCCGTCACTTCCCGAAGGTTTTATTGGAAAAAGTTTAATCACGGGCCTCCTGCTGTTGCAGACTTCCAGCACATTCCGTAAGTAGCCAGTTGACCTTTGTAGGAATGGGCTGCACCGGTGCTAGGATGTTGGTTCTGTATCCTGGTTTGGGTCAGTTTCCCAGGATATGGAGCCTCGAGTTGATAGACAGAAGTGAACAGAGATGTGACAGTGATAATGGGAACTGCAGATGCTGGAGAATCCAAGATAATAAAATGTGAAGCTGGATGAACACAGCAGGCCCAGCAGCATCTCAGGAGCACAAAAGCTGACGTTTCGATGCGTCAGCTTTTGTGCTCCTGAGATGCTGCTGGGCCTGCTCTGTTCATCCAGCCTCACATTTTATTATCAGAGATGTGACAGTTGTGGGCAGAGCTGGGGGGAACAAGGTTTCCACACTGCCCTTGAAACTCTGTCCAAGAAAATTCAGAAATATTGCAGCCCCCTCTGTGTTTGACCACAGGGTAATACCAGGGAAGGAGAGTGTTATTTATCTGTAACATCCACTTTAACCTCAGCTATTTCTTATTGCTGGGTCATTTGGGGTGAAGTCACAAAATGCTCTATTCCGCACCCCCCCCCAAACCCCAAAGAGTAAAGGACATCCGAAAGTCTCCATCTGCAGCTGGCAGCAATCTATTGCATCTGAGGTAATTAAATACTGATTGTCTTTTGGCTGTTGGTGTGTTTATAGAGGAAATGGAAAAAAGAGAGTTTGAGGATCAAAACAGCTATCATTTCATTGAATCACACAAAGTAGACTTGAGGAAGTGAATAGTCTCCTGTCCCTGTGGTGCTATTTATAGTGAAATATATGTAGGGAAAAGGCAGGGGAGGGAGGTACTTTGTTGCAATGATATGCCACCCCTTGGCTTGTTGGTGACTTAAGGGCAAATCTGCTTAAGTCCATTCAGAGGTGAATGGTGGCGCGGTGCCTCAGTGGTTAACACTGCTGCCTCAGTACCAGGAACCTGGGTTCGCTTCCACCCTCCAGCATCTGTCTGTGTGGAGTTTGTACGTTTTCCCCCCATCTGTGTGGTTTTCTTCCCACATTTCAAAGGCATACAGATATGATGGATTGGCCACGGGAAACGTGGAGTTACAGGGACAGTGTGGGGGTCTTGCTGGGACAGCCAGTGCAGACTAGATGGGCTGAATGCTCTGTAGGAATTCTATGAATCCACATACCAGAACAAAAATATTGCATGCAGTTCTGGAACTCACAGAACGTATATAAATGCGATTGCACTGCTGAGGGTGAAGAGAGAATTTTCCAGGGTGTTGCCTGGCCTGGAAGGTTTTAGTGATGAAGTGTGATTGAATGGTCTGGGGTTGTTTTCTTCAGAGCAGAGGAAACTGAGCAACAACATGACTGAGATGTACAAATCTACGAGGGGGATGGGCAGCAAGATGCATTTCCCTGTGGTGGACGGTCCAATGACCAAGGAGCATAGACTTAAGGTAAGGGACAGGGGGTTTACAGGGAATGTGAGGAAAACCGTTTTCACCCAGAGGCTGATGAGAATCTGAAACATGAGGACTGGAAGGTTGGGAGAGGCAGAAACCCTCAAACATTGAACAAGCGGCTAACCGTTCGCTTGAGATACCAGGCACACGGGGCTATGAGCCAAGTGTGGATTTTAGGATTAGAATAGTTTAGGTGGCCATTTTTGACCAGCACTGGGGGGGTGGGGCTGGTGTATGACTAGCCTAAAGCTGATACCCTCACTACAATCTGCTCTATGTTGTTGTGGTTTTCAGGAATGAGCCCAGGGACAGTAGGTCTCTGACTGAGGTGTGGCTTTCATTACCCTGCAACATTTCACAGCCAGCACACAGGGTGCTGTAAGACTGTAACTAGGCAGGTGTTTTTAATCAAAATGATCAGATGTGTCATCACACATCTCCCGAGCAAGGGGTGGGATTTGAGAACAGACCTTCTGGTATCAGAGGCAGGGACTGTACCACTGCTCCACAAGAGCCCCAAGCACGATCTGTTCCATTAAAAAGCACCCAGTGAATGACACTGGACCATATTGGGCTGTCCTGAGCTCTATGCAGTGATTTTAATGAGATGCTTGGGGTGATTACAGGATGAGGGAGAGTTATCAATATTTCAGGTATCAGATAACGTTTGGGACCATTTCTGAAGAAGGGCCTAGGCCCGAAATGTCAGCTTTTCCTGCTCCTCTGATGCTGCTTGGCCTACTGAATTCATCCGGCTTCACGCCGTGTTATCTCAGACTCTCCAGCATCTGCAGTTCCTACTGTTTCTGAACATTTCAGGTGCGTTGTTTCTGACATTTTTCTTTATCACTCTTCCTAACATTCTCACAATTCACCAGACTCCATGATCTCAGGAAATGCCAGGATTGTTATTACAACCTGCAACAGGCTTTTCTCATGTTAGCCCCACAGGTTCCCCTGTAGCAGGCATTCCTGTCAGGGATTTGAGTACCTCATCTAGACCGATGCTCCAGTGTCCGTACTGAGGGAGTACCGAGGGAGGGCCCCACAGTCGGAAGTGTATCTTTCAGGTAAGACCCCTAAACAACACCATGACACAAATCTGAGGAGAAGTGGTTGGGGGGGAGGGGGTGGTCCTCCTGGGACCAATATTAATCCCTCAGCCCAACATTGTCAACCAGTAATCCGGTCATTTAATTTAATTCTTTTTGTGTGATCCTGCTGTGCACAATCGCATTCTTGTATTTCCCTCATTGCGTTTGCCATGCACTGCACTGGCTGCTAACAACTTTTAAATGTTCTGAAGTTAAAGGAGGTACGACGTAAATACAAGCTCCTCCTTTCACCATTGAAAGGGTGGGCATGTTTTGCAAAAAATCTAACCCATGTCCACATGAATTATGATGCTTTGCACATTTAATGAAATAGTTTTGACCTACACTTTGATAGGCAGCATCAACATTCACTTTGATGCTCAAAGCACCGGAATCTCAACGACCTCAGTTCGCAGAGTGTTGGCAATAACTTGACAAAGAGCTGAGAAAGTCTCCTATTAAATTTCCAAAGCCCTCCTGAAGCCTTCAGCTGTGACTGAGCAGTAAAAGGAGATATTCCTTTACAGGACCACACACAATACTCAGCTCCATTCAGTTCCACTCCTCTAACCGATCGCTGTTGAAAGATGGCAATAGGTCAAACATTCGCCACCAAAATACTTTCTTAATGAGCACACCATCACTAACATTGATCTGTGCCCTTGCTTGTTTGCAGACAGATCTGAACTGATTCCATTTGACAGGAAACATAAGATATACTAAACAAACCAGACTGCTGAAGATGAATCAGTATGAATCTTGGAAGAAGCTAACTGTCACAAATAAAATAAGTTATTTTATTCAAGACAGGAAGAAAGAGCAGTGAGATTTTCATGTATTATCTCAATGATATGTCTTTGGTGTTTTCTAATTCACCAGGGTCTGTAATTTTCATCTTAATGCCACTGTTAATGCGATGCTCCAGCCCACACTCCAATTCAGACAGCTCCAGCAGTAAAGTGTCTAAAATGTGACAAAACATATGATATCTTCCAATCACAGATCAATTCACAACAACAGAAAGCAGCCCGGTAGAGGAAAGGTCAAGTGTGAAATAGCAGTGATGTAACAGGGCCAACTGTAAACATAAAAACATTGAAAATCTTGGGTTGGATTGAACAATTAGGGTGGGGTTGAGTCAGGGAAGGTGCAGGAGACACTACAGTCAGATCAATGGGGAATGGTTGAATAGCAGAGCAGGCTTGAAGGGCTGAATGGCCTACACTCGTTCCCAATTCCTGCATGAACCTTAGGAAAGGCAGGATGCCATTTGGCCCCTCTAGCTTGGCTTTCCTTTGATATTAGACCATAGCTGCCCTATATGTGAACTCCATGCAAACAACTTCACTTCTGCAACCTTCAATACCCTCAGCCTGAAAACAATCCGTCAAACTCAGCCGAGGGATTGTTAGTTACCCTTCAAGCTGAAACAGATTTTTGTGAGAATTTCAGTGTTCCAGTCCACATTGTGTGAAGGGACACTGGCTGACCTTGTCCCAAATCAGATTAACAAACATGTAAGTGATAGGAGAGAAATATTTGGAAAATCAAGGATTAAGTGAGAGTGCAAGTGTGTCCCATTGAGCCCCCGAATGTTTTGATCAGAATATGACCAGCCTGCTGGAATAGTTCAGTGGGTTTTCCCCCTCTGTTACCAAACCAATCTGGCTGCAATGATCTGCTCCAGTTGGTCCAGTGGAGACTGTGGTGTTCGGTGCAGAAGGACATTGAGGATAAGTAATGGGACACACACACTTGCAGGAATGAGCAGCTGATGTGTGCAAAGCAATGTTGCTGTCCTTTCTCTGTCTGTGACTGCCAGAAAAAGGCCACTTTCCCAGGCCAGACAGCTCAGAATAGAGGCCCATAATCTCACAGCTTGGGTGTGAGCAGGAATTTCATTTACTGAGGATTTTGAATGTTTGGAATTCTCTGCCAGATTGATAGTAGGCCACAGACCTGGATTATAATTGTATTCCTGCCTCTACAGTTAGGGATAATGTACAGGTATCTTTACTCTGTATCTAACCCTGTGCTGTCCCTGTCCTGGGAGTGTTTGATGGGGGACAGTGTAGAGGAAGCTTTAGAACATAGAACATAGAACATAGAACAGTACCGCACAGAACAGGCCCTTCAGCCCACGATGTTGCGCCAACCATTGATCCTCATGTATGCACCCTCAAATTTCTGTGACCATATGCATGTCCAGCAGTCTCTTAAATGACCCCAATGACCTTGCTTCCACAACTGCTGTTGGCAACGCATTTCATGCTCTCACAACTCTCTGTGTAAAGAACCCGCCTCTGACATCCCCTCTATACTTTCCTCCAACCAGCTTAAAACTATGACCCCTCGTGTTAGCCATTTCTGCCCTGGGAAATAGTCTCTGGCTATCAACTCTATCTATGCCTCTCATTATCTTGTACACCTCAATTAGGTCCCCTCTCCTCCTCCTTTTCTCCAATGAAAAAAGTCCTTTACTCTGTATCTAACCCTGTGCTGTCCTGATCCTGGGAGTGTTTGATGGGGAACAGTGTAGAGGGAGCTTTACTCTGTATGTAATCCTATGCTGTCCTTATCCTGGGAGTGTTTGATGGGGGACAGTGTAGAGGAAGCTTTACTCTGTATGTAATACTGTGCTGTCCCTGTCCTGGGAGTATTTGATGGAGGTACAGTGTAGAGGGAGCTTTACCCTGTATCTAACCCTATGCTGTCCCTGTCCTGGGATTGTTTGTTGGGGGTACAATGTAGAGAGAGCTTTACTCTGTATCTAAGCCCATGCTGTCCCTGTCCTGGGAGTGTTTGACAGAGCCAATATGAAAGGGAACTAACTTACATTTTAAAAGAGCAGAGAGCATCTCTCTTCAGCTTAGAAGAGTAGAGAAAGGTGTGCGGTTCTCACATTGGAGTGTTTGTTGTTAGGTATCTGATACAGGAAGAAATACTATGAACAGGCCAGAATCCCTTCACCCCAATGAAGCAGAAAAGACACAGATCAGTGGTAAATGGAAGAAAGAGGAAAATTTGCTGAGATAAATTCTGGGATCAGACACCACCTGTGGAAACTTTGTAAATTGAAGGGTTTCTGTCATCCCAAAAGCCCAAACACCAGCGTGAGCAGAAGGAGTGTATATGTGTTAGTTCCTTCCTCAGAGATATTAATGCAGGCAATTGGCTAAATTATCCCAAAGAATTGAAAAGGAGAGATAATGATTGTTGAAAATCTTTTCTTTGCAGCCAATTGAGCAGATGTTAGATGTTAATAATCTGCATTGGAATAAATAACATTTCAATTGTTCCTTGTGTCACCTCCTTGCTGAGATTTTGATTAAATTCAATATGGAGATTTCAACAAGAGACAGTGAGCTGTTTGTGGAAAGCAGTTGACCTGTATCGTGCATCTTTGCTTAATTTAAAAAAAATTGTGTAAATAGCAGTGGGAGTAAATGCTGCGAGTCATTGACAGAGATGTTTACTGTGTTATACTGCAACTGACAATAATACTGGACAAGACTCAAATCCCAGAGTGTAATCAGGCCTTTGAGACCATCGGTTTTAATGTTGCAATTTGCTTACTGTTGCGATTGGTCACTGAAGTTACTGGCACAAGGCTGCAAATGTACTTTTAACAAAATAACCCACAATATCATTATACAAACGGCAATTAAAAAGAAACAAGCTATACATTGGCACCACATCCACAAATATCCCACTCCCTCCACCACCGATGCTCAGTAGCAGCAGTGTGTACTATCTACAAGATGCACTGCAGAGATTCACCAAAGATCGTCAGACAGCACCTTCCAAACCCACAACCACTTCCATCCAGAAGGACAGGGCAGCAGAAAAATGGGAACTCCACCCCCTGCAAGTTCCTTTCCAAGCCACTCACCGTCCTGACTAGGAAATATAATGACATTCCTTTGCTGTTGCTGAGTTAGAATCCTGGAATTCCCTCCCTAAGGGCATTGAGGATGTTCCAGTAGCACATGGAATGCAGTGGTTCAAGAAGGCAGCCCACCCCCACCTTATCAAAGGGCAACTAGGGATGGGCAATAAATGCTGGGCCCAGCCAACAACACCTTGATCCACAGATGAATAAATAAAAAACATTTACAAAGACAAAGCTTAAAAATATAAATTTTAAGGAGTTTATCATTAGTCAATGAAGGGAAAGATTCCTGTCCTTTTCTCAACAATGTCCTTTACAGCCACATAATCTCAGTGAAGTGCTACTCCTGTCTTCACGTTTAAATTGCTTATCCAGTTCTGATTTAGTCAAAACCTTTTCCAATCATTGATTTTGTTTTGCACCTGACGTGATTCTGTCCGTTTCACTCTGAGACACACTGGCAAGTTAAATTCATTGACTTTTTTCTGACTTGGTGACTCTAAGCACCACAATTACTAGTATGGGTCTTCTCTTCTGAACTCAATCTTCTTGCAACCGACCGCTATTCCTGAAGGAAAACTTTGTAAGCACTTCAGCAATGATCTCACCAGGAAATTTACCCAGTTACCTCACTGAAGTTGCAGGACTTCTTGGAAATTCTGAGAAACTGCTGAGAAAGAGGAATTTCTGACCCATAAAGAGAGTTACCTCCACAGAACTGAAAACCAAAAACCAATAGACCTGGGCGTTCAAACCCAAGTTCCTAAAATATGTTATCTTACAAACTTTTAACACAATTGTTGTTCGACTACAACAATAGTGAGACCCTGTATCAGCCTCAGGAGCAATAGTCAGTTATACACTGGGTGATAAACTATAATTCTTCAGAACTTACCACAGTAGTATGAGATCTACACTCCTGTAAGTGAACAGGTTTTATTGAACAGCAGACTGGACACAGAATGGCAAAGGGAGAGTGGTAAGGGTGTGGAATGCCCTGCCTGCCAATGTAGTTAACTCAGCCATATTAGGGGCATTTAAACAGTCCTTGGATAAGCATATGGATGATAATGGGATAGTGTAGGGGTAGGGGCTTAGATTAGTTCACAGGTCGGTGCAACATCGAGGGCCGAAGGGCCTGTTCTGCGCTGTATTGTTCTATGTTCTATGTTCTAAGGAAAGGCAAATTACTTGCAGCTTGATAGACCTCTGCTTCCACATAATCTGAGGTCACCAGAACCTGGGATTGGGGTATGTTGGGCTCAATGCCCAGGACTCCAGGTGGTTGTGGTATAAGGGGCCTCTATACTCATGTAAAGAATAGACAACTAACTGGTTGGGGGGACATGATCACTGTGTTGAACTGGGGAGCCAGAGTTAGGCCCTGGGCAGGGGTTGGGTCTGGAGCCAGGAGCAATGCTAGGATTGATAATTCTTGTCATTGAGCCTGGATATCACCGCGGACTAGCTGCTCCTGCACAGGACAGCTGCTATATTTACAGTAGAGGTACAATTCCTTTAACCTGCAGTTACTGAGTTGAAACCCTGGAAGCTCTCCAATCCCCACACTTTGGGAACACCTTCAGCTGCAATTAGAGAAATAAATGACACCATTCTCAATGATGTCCACTTAAGAAAATCCCAGCCGTTTGGAAAGTTCATGCTTTTTTTGTTTTGATATCTTTCAGATGTGGACTGAATGGAGAAAAGAACTGCTTTAAAGAACAAAGATTTCTGGAGGATTGCTTCACAGTAACCGCGCCCCCCCCCCCACCCCAATCACTGTGAACACTGTTTACACAACCATGGGTTATAGAAGTGTTTGCAGACGGACTAGAGCCAGGAGGGTTAGGTACAGATGGAGTTTTGGGTCGCAACAGGAAGCTGATTGACAATGTCAATGACAAAATATTCATGCCTACAATCATATGATTGGCTCTTAAATAACTGAATGCCTCATAGTGGGAATAAGATATAGAGAAGCAATCAAAACCCTAATGAAGCTCAGCACCTTCAGGAACTGTATCCCAGTGAGAGTCAGCACCTTCAGGGATTGTATCCCAGTGAGAGTCAGCACCTTCAGGAACTGTATCCCAGTGAGAGTCAGCACCTTCTGGGACTGTATCCCAGTGACAGTCAGCACCTTCAGGAACTGTATCCCAGTGCGAGCCAGCTCCTTCAGGTACTGTGTCCCAGTGAGAGTCAGCCCCTTCAGGAACTGTATCACAGTGAGAGTCAGCACCTTCAGGAACTGTATCCCAGTGAGGGTCAGCCACTTCAGGAACTGTATCGCACTGACAGTCAGCCCCTTCAGGATCTGTATCCCAGTGAGAGACAGCCCCTTAAGGAACTGTATCACAGTGAGAATCAGCACCTCCAGGAACTGTATCCCCGTGAGGGTCAGCCCCTTCAGGATCTGTATCCCAGTGCGAGCCAGCTCCTTCAGGAAGCTGGAAGACATCACTTTGAGATATTCATTGTTGAAGAAATGGAGTTGAAGTCCATGAATGTGATCAGAAAATGAGTGTATGCAGCATGCCTTGCTGTGAGACTGATACCACAGAAAGAATCTCTTTTAGGTGATCGATTTTGAAGCTTCTGCCATTGAAGACAGTCAGTGTTTACATTATTTTGCTTCCCAAGGCGGGTATTTTGTCATTGCCGAGGTAGTGTTCCCGGAAAAGATGTGCTGTGTCTTCTTTTCGAATAATTGTTTCTGATGTGTGGCATATGGAGCCTGCATTCCTGTATGGGTCACTGAGCTTCTGAAATCTTTCTCTGTTTCTTGTCTGACAAGAGCCATTTCATCATCCATCAGCTGCTGCTGCAGGAGAATGCTTTCGCGGAAGATACCACCATTCATCAGAAGCAGATTTATAAATAAAGGGATGGGCTTTATTCTCACATTCATTCATCAAACCCCTCAAATGACCAAAGGCAATGTCATTCAGAACAGGCCATATTCACATCACTGTTAGCCAAAGTATATCACCCTCATACTGGGTGTGATGGGACACTAAATCATAGAGGCATAGAGTTGTACAGTACAGAAACAGACCCTTTGATCCAACACATCCATGCCAACCAGCTATCCTAAAATAATCTCGCCCCATGTCTCAGCATTTGGCCCATACCCCTCTAAACCTGTCCTATTCATGTCCCCGATAACAAGGTGTGGAGCTGGAAGAACACAGCAGGCCAAGCAGCATCTTGGATTCTCCAGCATCTGCAGTTTCCATTATCACTGTTCATGTCCTCATCCAGATGCCTTTTAAAGCCTTTTAAATGCCTTCTGTGAAGGAAAAAGCAGAGCTAACATTAAGGGTTGCCTTGTAAATGTTGTAACTGTACCAGCCTCCGCCACTTCCTCTGGCAGCTCATTCCATGCATGCGCCACCCTCTGTGTGAAAAAGTTACCCCTCAGGTCCCTTTTAAATCTTTCCCCTCTCACCTTAAACCTATGCCCCTCTAGTTTTAGACTCCCCCACCCTGGGGAAAAGACCTTGTCT
The DNA here is from genome assembly GCF_030684315.1 of Stegostoma tigrinum. Taxonomy (NCBI): domain Eukaryota; kingdom Metazoa; phylum Chordata; class Chondrichthyes; order Orectolobiformes; family Stegostomatidae; genus Stegostoma; species Stegostoma tigrinum. Next base: position 24,433,584 of record NC_081389.1, on the reverse strand, counting down.
ACTCACCCTATCCATGCCCCTCATGATTTTATAAACCTCTATAAGGTCACTCCTCAGCCTCCAATCCTCCAGGGAAAATTGCCCCAGTCTATTCAGCCTCTCCCTGTAGCTCAAAACCTCCAACTTCACAACATCCTTTCAAAGCAGGAGACCAGCCAATCAGGTTTGAGCCTGAGCTGTTTACTCTCTCTGTCTTTTCTTACCATTTCTGTGAAGAGCTGGGGTAAAGGTCTCTTGCTCTCTCTGCACCTATCCCTGAATGACTCAATCCCTGCCAGCTGCACACTCAATGTGTAGGCCAACAGGACTAAATTCCCAGTGAGTGCTCAGTCGTAAGAGATAGCTGGGCACGGGGGTAAGGAGTGGGGTCACCTCGTCCCACCCTCTCTGACTGTGGGTGGGGTTATGGGGAGACGCAGACATTCTGCAGCCCTGATAGATCCTGACAAAGGGATGGGTATCCACCCATTTTCACACTGAGAATAACCAAGCAGGGTTAATGTTCCTGAACAAATAAGTCTCAGGATGTTAATTATTTGTCAATTGTCTTTAATTATAGACAAGTGATGAGTGTTCATTGAGGTTTTACTTGAGCAGATACAAAAATCACTACCTGAAGCTGTATGTGGTCAAGTCAGGAAGCATATGCTTGTAATATTTCACTCTATAAATAAATGTAAAACTGAGGTAGCAACTGGCTCCAGCCTCCTCCACCAGCTGGCTTCCTCCACAGTGACGCTATTATAACAGTGTTTATTATCGAGGTTACAACAGGGTGAATCCTTCATGGGAACAGGATGGGGCTTGGGTGACCTTTTAATGGGTCAATTTTGTGGCAATACTGAAAGGGTGATTTTCCCTTTGAGCAGTCAGGGATAGAGTGAGGGGTATGGAAAGCAGCAGACTAATGGCCGGGCCCAGCCCCTGCCCAATTCTGCTCTCTGGTGAACTCAGTGAAGGTTCAGATGGAGTGACTGACATTATTGTTGTTTTCCATCAGAGCGGGAAATTACAACTGTTTGCAAGCAGGAAGGAGATAGAGTGCTTAGTGGCATGGAGTAGAGATAACAATCTCGTCATCAACATCAGCAAAATTGAGGAATTGGGCATTCCTTAGGAAGTGGAGTGAGGGCATCATATGTCACATGTACCAAGCTACAGTGAAAAGTGTTGTTTTGTGTATGTTGAGTCGGAGATAATTGAGAGCATCAAGTTCCTGGGATTAATGATCACCAATGATCTGTTCCTGTCCACCCACACTGACACAATGGTCAAGAAGGCACAACAGCGCCTCCAGAGGCGAAGGAAGCTCGACATGTCCACAAAGACGCTTACCAGTTTTTCTAGATGCATCACAGAAAACATTCTATCAGGCTGCATCACAGCGCAGTTTGGCAACTGCTCTGGCCAAGGCTGCAAGAAAATTTAGAGAGTCGTGAACACAGCCCAACCCATCACACAAACCGGCCTTCCATCCATTCACCATACGCCCCACTGCCTTGGGAAAGCAACTGACAGAATAAACCCCCCCCCCCCCCCCAGTTATACTCTTTCCACCCTCTTCCATCAGGCAGAAGACATAAAATTTTGAACACACATACGAACAGCTTCAAGACCAGCTTCTTCCCTGCTGTTATCAGGCTTTTGAAGAGATCTCTCCGATGTTAATTCTGATCTCTCTCTCTCTCTCTCTCACTCTCTCTCTCTCTCTGCACCTTCTATGCGACTGTAACACTGTATTCTGCGCTCTGTTCTGCTACACTAATGCACGTTGTGTGGTACAGTCTGCCTGTATAGCACACAAAACAACACTTTTTACTGTATCTCAGAACACGTGACAACAATCAATCAACTCAAATTATAAGCAGTCAGGAGGAAACCTCACAATGGCTGTCAGGCATGTTTCTGCCATCGTCATAAACAGGTACTGAAGAAAGTTGTAACTTGTTGCTGTGTTACAATTTTCTTCAGGTTCCTTGTTGCATCTCCTCAGCAGCAGTTTCGCTGTTTGTTCACCACTACGGACTAGATCCCTGCCAGGCAATTTGGCATCTTTTGCAGTCCTTTGTGAGGTTTCACATTTTATGAAAACCTGTCGCATGATGTTCAATTAATCCCAAAACAAACACCAAGAGATTGAGGGCACAAAAACAATCAGCGAACCAAGCAGTGTCATAAGCAAGGTAACTCTCCCTTCCCCAGTTCAAATATTAAACTGTTCATTACTGCTCGGTGGGATCTGCATTAACATGCACACAATGAACCTGGCGCTGTTCAAATTGCAAAAAAATGCCAAGCGCTCAACACAAGAGAGTCCATACAAATTTGCTTCAGTCCCTGTTTTAATTTGCAGCCATCGGGAAGAGGAGGTGCCTGTGGACAGAGTGAGAATTGAGTGTTTCAGCTTCCTGATCGAACGCTTCTCTCAGGAGATCACAGAATCCCGTTTAAAAGGAGAAATAAAATGGCCACAACGTCACTGGGAGTTTTCTGGAATGACTTGCCGGGGAACTGTGCCCCTGAGTCCAAGATAGGTCACAAGCAATTAAGATGGTGATTGGTATCTTCGCCTTCAGTACAAGAGGATATGAGTTTAAGGATGAAGATGTCTTGCAGTTATAGAGGGCCTTGATGACTCTGCATTTGGGCTGTTGTGTGCAGTTTTGGTCTGCTTATGTGTGGAAAGATATACTTCCCGTAGAGGCAGTGCAATGAAGGTTCACCGAACTGATTCCGTAGGGCGTTGGGATTGCCCTGTGAGGGGGTATGAAATATATTCTTTGGAGTTTAGAAAAATGAGGGTTGCTCTTATTCAAACAAGATTCTTACACAATCCTACAGAACTGCAGATTCTGAGGAAGGGTCACCGGACCCGAAACGTTAACTCTAATTTCTCTTCAGACGCTGCCAGGCCTGCTGAGTTTTTCCAGAAATGTCTACTCTTGATTCTTACACAATTGACAGGGTTAATGCAGAAAGGAGTTTTACATCTACCTGAGGAATCTAACACCAGGGGACACAGTCTCAAAATAAGGCGCAAACTGTTCAAGGTGAGGTGAGGAAGAATATCTTCGCTCAGAGGGTGGTAAATCTTTAGAATTCTCTACCCCAGAGGGTTGTGGAGACTGAGTCATCAACTGAGATCAAACAATTTCTAGATTAAAAGCATATGGTGATATGGGCTAATGAGGGGAAAATGGTGAAGTAGAAGATCAGCCATGGCCTAGCTGAACCCAGAGAGACCTGAATTGCTTCCTCCTGCCCCTGTTCCTCATGTTCTTATCGTTCCACAGATACAGTTGTTTCTCATTTTACAGACCTCGCGTGTAAAGTGGTCAAGGGTACTGATGAGGCAGAGGCGGAAGCAGAGCAGACAGCTCAGAAACAATAGACAGGAGATCACAAGCAGGCAAGCACTGACTGTTATCTGCAAAAATGAGAAAGATGTGGAGAAACAGCGAGAAATCAACTCAGTTACAGGAGAACTGGGAGCCCAGGCTTGACACTGGTGACAAATACAAAGCAACAAGCAACAACCCAAACTGAGTGCTAAAGTGCACAGTGAAACCACAGATCCACGTCAGAGAAGGTCATAAGCCAGTCTGTTCCAGACTCTGGTTAGGCTACAGCAGGGATATCCCTTACAGTTCTGGTTGCTAAGAAACAAAGGCATTCATAAACTGGAGGGAATAATCGTAGAATCCTTACAGTGTGGCAACAATCCACACCAACTCTTGGAGCATCCCACCCAAACAACCCATCTAAGCGACACACCCCTGAACACTACGGGCAATTCCCCCTGGACAACCCATCCAGCCTGCACATCTTTGGGCTGTGGGAGGAAACCGGAGCACCCAGAGGAAACCCACGCAGACACGGGGAGAATGTGCAAACTCCACACAGACAGTTCCCGAGGGTGGAATCGAACCCGGGTCCCTGGCGTTGTGAGGCAGCAGTGCTAACCACTGAGCCACCATGCCGCCCCGAAATGAATTTGAGTCCGAGAGTGGAGACCTGAATAGGAAGATAGGGATGGCAAGGCATGAACTTATGCAGGTACATGACATTTAAAGGTGTGTGAAACAGTATATCAGGGATATACCCTTAAATCAAAATCCAGTGAATACAGCAGTAAAACATGGGGTGCGAGAAGTAAAATGAAACATTCTCAAATGGAAACTAGGATATTTCTCTTCATCCAAGGAGAATAGGGAGATGGGCAGAACGCCCAGAGGGTGGAATTATTTTGAAAATCATTTGGAGGATGGAGGGTCTTTCCGAATGGACTGAATGACTCCAACATCCATACTTCCCTTGCGATTTCCAGGTCTGAGTCCAGACGATAGGAATGATCCATTAAGTAAGTTAGTGTGCACTTTTTAAGTTGATCGCTGATCGCTGAGTTTAGATTCAAACAAGTGGCTGGCCACATCTGAGACTCTTGCAGAGGGGCAGTACCGACACGATGGCCTCAATGGCCTCTTTTGTGTGGTTAAAGTAAGGTCACTATAGTCTTACCAGACCAGACACGACTGGTGGTAATTAAAACCGAGGCTCACTATGCCGCAGGTGAGGGGAGAGGTGGAGAAGGAGAGTCCCTCATGGTATTTTTAGCCAGTGATGGGAATTGAATCTACACTGTTGGCATCACACTGCTTCAGCCAACTGAGCTAACCCAAGCCTTAGATGATAGCTAGGCTGGTGGGATGAGAGAATTCTGTTTTACATACTCAGTGCAGTTATTTTTATAGAAGCCTGCCAAATTTGTTTACAGTGTAGCTGGGAGAAACGAAACCATTTTTCTATGAGTTAGTCAGCTAATGAGAAGGATCAAAACAAAACATGAGGGAGGGGTGAGGAAATGTATCTCTGGACGTAAGGGGAATGGATAGTGAGGGTGCAGACAGGCTGCTCTGGGACTATGTTTGTGGAAACACTTTCTTGTCCAAATATTGTCAACATCAGACAATTCCTCTTTGAGGAGTGATAGCCTGCTGGTCTTCCACTCTTCCTCCTGCTTACATGGAAGGGGTCTTCCTGCTCACTGCTGTGCGACAATGTCAGCACAGCCAGGCCACTGAAGCTAGAATTTACTCAGTGTCACTGTGAAATGGGAGTGAGTTAGAAATGCTCGTAACAGTTGAAGATAAGAGAAAGCAAATGATGAACCTGATTTTTGTTTGATTTACCCATTGCTGGGAAGGCCTGGCAGTGACCAACCAGAATTCTTCATTTAAATGTCATTGTTTCTGCCCCATCCTGATGTTCAAATCTGGAATTAACTGTTGACGGCTTCACCCATGAGAGACCTGTGTAAGTATCTCAGTTGTTATAAGTGAGTGATCCAATTACTCTCATCTATGACACCACAGGACACAGCACAAAATAAAAATACATTTTCCATACATTCATTTGAATACCTCATTGGTGTCAAGTGTTATAAAAATAACCAGTAAACATAGTTATGGTTTTATAATCAAAGAAAGCTAATTCATTAAGATGCAATAATTGATTAACATGCAATTAATGAGCTATTCTCTCAATCACTGTGTCAAAAGAACAGGTTGATTTTACCCTTGAACTGAGGGAAAGGGCTTTCTTCTCAGAGATGGGAGTGATCAGCTGGGCCACTTGTTCCTAGAAAGCTTTTCTCCAAACTCAGCTTGTTCCTGACATTCTCCCCTCCAAACAAAACAAAGCAGCCACTGTTCAAACAGCCCTGATGGAGTTCACAGAAAACACAAGCGGTTATCACCAGTTTTGTGGCTTTGAGGAACCTTGTTAAGGAAACACTCCAATGACGACAATAGACCTTCAATGGCCTCTGTTAAAGAAAGCACTCCAGCAATGACCACGAAACATGAAATAAATTCCTTTTTTCATGGTCCTTCAAACAATAAGGCATCCAAGCAGTGTCAGGTGTAGAAGGGAATTGAAGAAGTGAAGTCTCTGATACACCCTTCACAACAGCTGAGGTCAAACAAAGCAAAGAAACAAAGAGACCGCACAGCTCATGCAGATGAGGAGGATATTGTAGATTTGATTGGGCCACAGTTTGTCCTTGTACATCACATTCTTCTTTCAGATCAGGCAAATCATGCAAAAAACAAATTTCAGCGGGGGCTGCTGTTAGTTGCTGAAGATACAACAGCTTGCACTGAAATAGCTCCCTTAGCATCAACATGTATTTGCCTTGAGCTTTCAAAATAATAAACCAACCCAATACACCATACAGCGAGTGTTCAAACAAGATTTGACAAAAGCCGCATAAAGTCGGGTCATCAAAAATTTGGACAGAGCGGTCAGATTCAGGAATGTTTTAAAGAAGAGAGAGGCAGGGAGGTGTTGTGACGGAATGCCCAGACTGTCAAATAGGATAACAATACAGTGTTAGAAAAGAGAATTGTACAGAGGGTCATGTAAGTAGCAGATATTGGAACAGTTGCTGTAACGAGCAGCAATTTTTACACTGGCAATTCTTTGAGGCTGAGATTTGGAAATTGCCTTCGATAAGAAGCCATAAGCAGTTGGCTTGTTTATATGTCACCCCTTTGGCCTTTTACTTTAATGAAGCGTTCACCCCATTTAAAATAAACAGGAGTAACAACTGAGATAATTGTGTTAAGCTCTTATTCAGCAGAATACTCAGTAGTAACATCTCAGCTAAACGTACCGTACAGATGTACAACAAGAAACAAATTAGAACAAGAGTTGAAAGTGTGCGTACATGTTTCTGATATTCCTGGTAGGTTTTACAGCCAATGAAGTGTCACTAAATCTAAGGGCTCTTGTGGCTCAGTGGTAATGTCACTACCTCTGGGCCAGGAGGCCAGGTTTAAGTCCTTGCCCTAGACATGTGTCATAGCATGTCTGAACAGGTTGATTTGGGAAAGAACTAAAATTCTGATACTAGGTTACCATCAATGACTGATACAATGGTATGTGTCCCAGTGAGGTTTGTCTGTTCAGTAATTGGATTAAGAACAAAAACAGAAGTTGCTGGAAAAGCTCAGCAGGTCTGGCAGCATCTGTGGTGGTGAAAACAGAGTTAACATTTCGGGTTGGGTGACCTTTCCTCAGACTCTTCTGAGGAAGGGTCACCGGACCCGAACATTAACTCTGTTTTCTCCTCCACAGATGCTGCCAGACCTGCTGAGCTTTTCCAGCAACTTCTGTTTTTGTTCCTAATTTACAGCATCCGCAGTTCCTTTGGTTTTTATTTAGTAATTGGATTAGATTGTTTATATATAAGTTCATTTTTAAAGAAAGGAATTGTCTCAAATTGTACTGAATAAAACCAAATCATTGGTAACTAAGCTGTCATCGTCTGAAGACTCAGTATATACTGAGATCCTCATAGATTCGCAGGATGCACTGCTGATGGGGTCTCCCTGGGGAGAGGACTGCTCCACAGAATCCCATTGACTTAGCACACGATCAGCAGGAACAAATGTCTCCCCACCCTCATGATCAACATTCATGCTTCAGCTGAAACCAAACCCATCCTGTTCTTCACCTCACTCTGCTGTTACAATGGGATCTTGCTGTGTACAGTTTTCACATGTCTCTTTAAACCTAGCTACCGCAGGACAATTCCCTCTCTGTGGCCCCTTTAGAGAGTTGAGTCTCAATAAAGAGCTGATTTTGTGAAGAACTTTCCTTCACCGAGTGGGGGAGCTAGGCACAGCATTCCAAAACTCATTCCACTTGTGTCAGAATTGGAGTCAGCTGGTCTTCTCACTGATTATAAAGGAATAAAATGGAAAGGTTTTGCATTTGTCTAAAAGGCCTAAAACTCCAAATGGTCAAAACTTTTATACAGACAATAAAGTATGTAATGTCACTGCTGTGATAGCGAGAGGGCAGCAACCAATTGGTTCACAGTAAGTTCTCAATAACAACAAATGATAATGTTCAGAACATCTGCCCTGTTGGAGTCTGAGACATTAGCTTTGGCCTGATTTGGTGTGTACTGGGTCAGGGGGTGAGGGTATTGCTAAGTAGCACGAACATGAATATTGCCTTTTCTTATGTGAGACAGATTTAGCTCTCAGACTGTTACCAATCTCCCTCTGAGTACATTCCAACCAGCAACATAACCAGAGAACCCTGATGCTGTCGGGAACTAACATCAAACAGGATGTAGCTCTGCTTTGCTGTCAGCAGTATGTTGGTGTTTTCTTGTACTTAATTAACAAGGTTCAGGTACCCGAACAGAATGAAAACCAAATGACCCTTGCCATGACACTGCCAAACGTACAGGGCTGAAAATAGAGCAGTTATCTTTTACCTTCCCTTGGAAGACAGCAACATAATTGCTTAAAAATGTAGGTCAGCCCAACATAACGGGATTCAAACTCTCATTGGACTACAGCAACTCAGCAGGAAATGCCCCCAGGCTTAGCTCATTATCTGGCGTGTGGCACCACCACCTCACTCTAGCTTCCAGGAGGTACCCATCATCATAGATCCCCACCAGTGTGGAAAGAGATCTTTCAGCTGATCAAATCTGTAGGGGCCCTCTGAAGAACATCCCACTTAGTCCCACCCTATCTATGTTACCCTGCCAATCCACCCTAGCCTACACATCTTTGGGATGTGGAGGAAACACACAGAGACACGGGGAGAACATGCAAACTCCATGCAGACAGTCGCCCAAGGCCGGAATCAAACACAGGTCCCTGACACTGTGAGGCAGCAGTGCGAACCACTGAGCCACCGTGCTGCCCTTTTGCTCTTTCTGTCCTCACTGAATCAGCAATGACCTGATAGCAGGCATGTCACAGCTACCTCGGAACCCACTCTTCAATAGTTGACAGCCCTGCCTTGGAGCTACACTAGCCAGATTAAGGCAGTTTCAGGCTCCCTCCTACTTTACACCATGTTGATTAGCCTTCACTGGGTTGGAGGTAGATCATGCTTCCTGTGTTTGCTACATGTTTGGTGTGAGGAGAGTGTTCATCCGACATGTCCGTTTGGCTCCTATTCCCCCACCAGCAATCCCAGTCGGAAATCACAGATACATGTGGATTAATATCCACTCAACAATATCCGAACTGCTGACACTGACTCGATCTAAAAAAGTGGTCAATCGGAGCAAGGTGCTATTGGGGGGATCAGTTGATGAGAGACTATGTCCTGGAGTGACGAAATTTCAGTAAAAGAGGGAAAAAGATGCCGAAAGAAGCAAAGATTTACAATAGCAAGATGAATAGACCACAAAATTTACAATCAAAACAAATCCAGGCTCAGAATGAGTTGGAGATGATGAAGCGATGCAGTCGATTGCATGCATGCACACACGCAGCATTCTGAGTGGATTAGCTGAGTGGGTTTACACACCTCCTTGTAAAAATATCATAACCTGTTGTTATGATTCGAAATTGATTTTCAACTCAATCTCTGGAGTAGTGAAGTGAATATGCGTGGCTGCATTGTACAGACAGAATACTTCAATCACTCTCCACATGACAAATCAATTGCTCAGCAAGATTTCTTTGTCATTTTTAACATAAAAATGAATTTCCTCTTGTCTTCTCCTGAAGCGTCCGGCTCTTAGTCAAGCTACAGTTGCCAGTACCTCATGCAATTCCTCTTGGGAACTTTGCTGTAAAATGCTACGCAGCCCCTTGACAGAAAGAACATCACGGCCAGGACCAGGGCTATCTCCGATCTATGTCATCGCAGCCAGGACCAGGGCTATCTTTGATCTATGTCATCGCAGCCAGGACCAGGGCTATCTCCGATCTATGTCATCGCAGCCAGGACCAGGGCTATCTCTGATCTATGTCATCGCAGCCAGGACCAGGGCTATCTCCGATCTATGTCATCGCAGCCAGGACCAGGGCTATCTCCGATCTATGTCATCGCAGCCAGGACCAAGGCTATCTTCGATCTATGTCATCGCAGCCAGGACCAGGGCTATCTCCGATCTACGTCATCGCAGCCAGGACCAGGGCTATCTCCGATCTACGTCATCGCAGCCAGGACCAGGGCTATCTCTGATCTATGTCATCGCAGCCAGGACCAGGGCTATCTCCGATCTACGTCATCGCAGCCAGGACCAGGGCTATCTCTGATCTATGTCATCGCAGCCAGGGCCAGGGCTATCTCCGATCTATGTCATCGCAGCCAGGACCAGGGCTATCTCCGATCTATGTCATCGCAGCCAGGACCAGGGCTATCTCCGATCTATGTCATCGCAGCCAGGACCAGGGCTATCTCCGATCTATGTCATCGCAGCCAGGACCAGGGCTATCTCCGATCTATGTCATCGCAGCCAGGACCAAGGCTATCTCCGATCTATGTCATCGCAGCCAGGACCAGGGCTATCTCCGATCTATGTCATCGCAGCCAGGACCAGGGCTATCTCTGATCTATGTCATCGCAGCCAGGACCAAGGCTATCTCCGATCTATGTCATCGCAGCCAGGACCAGGGCTATCTCCGATCTATGTCATCGCAGCCAGGACCAGGGCTATCTCCGATCTATGTCATCGCAGCCAGGACCAAGGCTATCTCCGATCTATGTCATCGCAGCCAGGACCAGGGTTATCTCTGATCTATGTCATGAGCTCTTCAAGCAGGTTCCATCAAATCAAGACAGGGTAACTAACTCCCCAAAGTTATTGAGATGAGTGGATGCTATGATCCCAGGGGTTGTTAATACTGAACAAGTCAGATCCCAGACTGAAATCTGGCTTGATAGGTCATAGGTTTTTTTTATTATTTAACAAGGTTGCCTTTCACTGAAACATATGCTGCAATGTTGCAAATTTGGTTTTAACAATAAAACAATAATTTATTCCACAAGAGAAACAATGGTAAAACAGAATAAACCAAACTATTTTGTTATTTGAAAGATTTCAAAACACACACTAAAATACAATCTCATCTTTCCCAACATTATCAAGTCATAGTACTCAAACACCAGAGAGAATTCCCTTCTCTTTCACATCTGTACATTTGACTTATTTGTTTCTTTCAACTTCTGCTCTCAAGAGTTTGATAACCTTTTTTTCGCTTGGACATGCACCTGAGCTGAGACTTCCTCTCCTTCAAAAAACGTCTTCAGGGTTCTAACCAAACACTTCTGGTGTGGAATTACAACTAAAAGCATTACACCGAGGTAACATATTTCCTAATTGTTCTGAACCAGCTCTTTTCTCTGGGAGAAACTGCTTCATGCGTTTAAGGACCTCATTTGTTTCTCTGAGGAGGTCGGTGCTGTCACCTGGGCAGTAAGATTTGGAAATATAGCCAGCGCAGGATGTCATCGACTGTATGATACAGAGAAGGCCATTTCTTAACACAGCAGAATGTATTGACTGAAAAAGGTTCCATTTAATTAATGTTCAGGTGACCTATCATCATTCTTACTACTCTTGGAAGTATCGCCTGGCATCTAAGGTGACACTTACATCCTGAAGCGCTCATGCACCTGTTGCATTTGAGAGTCCAAGTGCCTTGTAAGGCTGGTTACTGGAGGGCAGGAGCTACTTACTATAATCAGTGCTGATGATAGCAACACTTCTAACTGATGTGATGTACAGATGTAATGCTGTTGGTGTTTCAGACAGGAGCAGACCTCTTTCTGTCTTCAGCAGTCTCCCTAAAACACAGCCCCTTCTGAAATGACTTCAACATCTCTTGCTCCCAATTCCATCACTGTCTCCTTGGTAACCCCAGCTATGGGCTGTTCTGTGGCTCTCTGTTACAAAATGAGGACGAGATCAACATCCACACTGTGCTTTATAGATCACTGACTAATCAATTCAGTAATCAAAGAGTTCATGGCATGTATTTTAAACATCAGGAATGAAAAGCTCTTCAGTTAATAACTATGCATTATTTTTTTAATGCTGAATAATTGCTCTGTTTTAACAATAACACTCATAAATCAAATGATTTTTTTTTGACCCAATCGTTTCTCAATTACCAGAAATGTAATTAAAACCTGTAACTCACTCTCAGCTGATACACTCATGCTGCATGGTCCTCTGTAACATACAATACACAGCAGGTCAGAGAGAGTGATTCAGTCCTGTCTGGGATCGTGTGATCGCTGTTTTGGTGAACACCACACAGGGCAGTGGTAACAGCCTCAGTTTATCTTATCGATTCGGTACTGATAAAGCGGCAATGAGCTATTATATACAGAGTGGGCTCTCCAAATGTCCATTTATCAAGTTTGTTGACAGCTTTACCTGTTGCAAGGTTTGTGTGAGCCACAGATTGGCTGCTGGCCAGTGTCTGCTGAGGGTCTACTCTATTTAAGTTGTGTTAAATGAGGTGTAAAAATCCCTGGCTGGTAAACATTCACATTTGTCATTTTGCTTCATTGAATACTGTGGCAGTGTAATAAGAGCAGAGCAGAGGCTTGTCAAAGAATATCTTTGAATAGCCTACTGACTGTACAGTTTATGGTTTGAACATTTTAAAATTATAACAATTTCCAACACTGGACAAAGCTGGAAAATATTTCGATTATACATTTTGGAAGAAAATACACAGACACTTATCAGCCTTTTCTCTTGTTGACGAAGCTCCATTACACCGCCCATTCGGCCCATTGTCAATTCAACCTCTTACCGATTACTTCTGTAGCAGGCCAGTTTCTGAGATCAGAGATAATGGGAACTGCAGATGCTGGAGAATTCCAAGATTATAAAATGTGAGGCTGGATGAACACAGCAGGCCAAGCAGCATCTCAGGAGCACAAAAGCTGACGTTTTGGGCCTAGACCCTTCATCAGAGAGGGGGATGGGGAGAGGGAACTGGAATAAATAGGGAGAGAGGGGGAGGCGGACCGAAGATGGAGAGTAAAGAAGATAGGTGGAGAGAGTATAGGTGGGGAGGTAGGGAGGGGATAGGTCAGTCCAGGGAAGACGGACAGGTCAAGGAGGTGGGATGAGGTTAGTAGGTAGATGGCGATGCGGCTTGGGGTGGGAGGAAGGGATGGGTGAGAGGAAGAACAGGTTAGGGAGGCAGAGACAGGTTGGACTGGTTTTGGGATGCAGTGGGTGGGGGGGAAGAGCTGGGCTGGTTGTGTGGTGCAGTGGGGGGAGGGGACGAACTGGGCTGGTTTAGGGATGCAGTAGGGGAAGGGGAGATTTTGAAGCTGGTGAAGTCCACATTGATACCAAATGGCTGCAGGGTTCCCAGGCAGAATATGAGTTGCTGTTCCTGCAACCTTCGGGTGGCATCATTGTGGCAGTGCAGGAGGCCCATGATGGGCATGTCATCTAGAGAATGGGAGGGGGAGTGGAAATGGTTTGCGACTGGGAGGTGCAGTTGTTTGTTGCGAACTGAGCGGAGGTGTTCTGCAAAGCGGTCCCCAAGCCTCCGCTTGGTTTCCCCAATGTAGAGGAAGCCACACCGGGTACAGTGGATGCAGTATACCACATTGGCAGATATGCAGGTGAACCTCTGCTTAATGTGGAATGTCATCTTGGGGCCTGGGATAGGGGTGAGGGAGGAGGTGTGGGGGCAAGTGTAGCATTTCCTGCGGTTGCAGGGGAAGGTGCCGGGTGTGGTGGGGTTGGAGGGCAATGTGGAGCGAACAAGGGAGTCACGGAGAGAGTGGTCTCTCCGGAAAGCAGACAAGGGTGGGGATGGAAAAATGTCTTGGGTGGTGGGGTCGGATTGTAGATGGCGGAAGTGTCGGAGGATGATGCTGAGATCTACCTTGCTGCCAGTAACAAAAACAGTATTTAGCTCAAAAATTAGTGAACACCAAATCATTATCAAGCCTTGTACATGTGAAGAACCATATTCCTCTCTCAATGTAGAAGTGTGTTGTAGGAACTGCTGTTGGTGAGGCAAATGTCACCACCATTTTCACACAGCAAGATCCCAGCGTCAGGAGATAAAAAGGCTGATTCATTTTTCTTGAAGTTGAAGGATTTCTCACGAGGTTTTAAGTACAGCTGTGAGATCTTTCAAAAACCAACCTGCAATGCTGGAACAAGCTTTAATATTGCATCTGGAAGGCAGAATGTGTAACAGAGTGGCACTTCATTATGGCTGGGCTGACACCTCCACCTGAATAATGCTTTCAGTTCCTGGAGTGTGGTCTGAACCTTCTCCCACTCCTACCATCCCATCTCGGTGACTTTGCAACTCATACACGACCGTAATAACCAGTTGCTCCCCAACTCCTCCCACTTTAATTAGCTCAAATGTGACAACGAGCACTCTGCGAATGGAATCACAGGCCCATAATGGGACGGGAGAACAGGGGACTCAGAATCTCAGTTCAGAGGACTGACTCCAAGCTGGCTGCTCACAGCCAGTGTCCTGTGCACAGGCAAACAAAGGCAGACTTGTGACGGGATAAAAAAGGGAAAGAAAAATGAAATCACAGACCCTGGAGCAACATAATTATCCAATGGGAAAGAGTTTTCCTTGTGTACAAGATGGCCATCACCTGTAACATGGCCACCATGATCCACTATGCAGTTGTATCATTGACTTCACACTCCTCAGAGAGAGGAATTACTTGTTAGAAGGAAATCTTCAGGAAGATCCTCAGAGCTTGTACATTACTTATGTTATTGATTTAAATTCATAACCATTCTTTCTATCTCAAAAAGCACACTGGGAAGAGATGGGTAGGCGATGTAAGTGCCACCATTAAACACAGGACAGAATATGAAGACATTATAAACCTTTTCAGAGGAACACCAAGTGTTTCTTCAATGTGGCTCCCATACTCAGAGGCAGTGCTGCAACAAAATAGATCAGAATCCCTACCTACAGGGGGAGCTGCCAGTTTAATGGGAATGTCACTGGGCCAGTAATCTCAAATCCCAGGGTAACTTTTGGGAGCAATGGGTTTGAATCTCACCACAGCAACTGCTAAAATTAGAATGTAATGAAGAGCTGGCCTAATGGTGACGTGTAGCCATCATTGTAAAACCCATCATGTTCACTCATATCCTTCAGGGAAGGAAATTTCCCATCCTTACCTGGCCTGGTCTGCTGGTGATTCCAGACCCACAGCAATGTGGTTGGCTCTTAACCGCCCTCTGGGCAATCAGGGATGGGTGATAAATACTGGCCCAGGCAGTGATGGCCACACCCTATGAATGAATAAAAATAAGTGAAAAGAGATGAGGGAGTGATCAGCTCTGCCATCTAGGAAACCTCCAATTTACAATTCCAACTGAATCTTGAATGAACCAAGACTGTTCCTCTCCCAAGGTCTTGTTGCAAGTTACTCTCTCGTCAGTTCTACTGTGTATCTCAGTTATATACAGAGAGGCTTCTCTTGAAATCAGTTCCTAGGCCCCACCTTATGACCTTACCTATATTACTCGATGATCTGGTCACTTTGTTCAAGACTGCAGCGTCCTCTTAAGACTCAAATGTCAAGGATGAGCAAGGTCAGAAATAGCCACAGAGAGAAAGCCAGAGAGGATCGATGATCCATGGATGCAAATCTTCACATTTGAAAAAGCAGGGGTGGAGGCGGGCGGTGAAGGCAGCTTGAACATTGAACTGCAATGAATGAGTTAAGAGGTGTGAAGAATAATGATTTCAATAGGAGCGAGGGTGTAAAAATTGTGTGTTGTCTGAAGGTGCTGGAGTTTAGTGAGCTTCACAAACATAGAAGCAGTACACTACAGTGGTGCTGATGCTTCATTAACACAGCTAGCTGAAACAGATTCCAGTTACAACACGTAATGACCAACCCTGGGAAAAAAAACTCTCCTGTTTCTGACTGTTATTTCCGCCAGCAGATTACTGTTTATAACGATTTGTGTTCAAATTAAGGGCTCCAATTATGTAATTATAACCTGGATGCACTAACACAAAAATATTCCAATTAGCCAGGAAAATACTGCAAAGTAAGTAACAGCTGAATGAACCTGTAATCATATATTGAGGAAATGAATGTGTTAATTGTTTATATCGTAACTGTTATTACAGTTTGTTTACAGTGACTGGCCATTATATTTGAGGAACTTGGTTATTTAATTCAGCATTAAAAAAGTCTAGAATTACTGCTAGATTGGCCTGTGCATGAGCCAGTGCTGAAATAAGGTGGCACGGTAGCTCAGCGGTTTGCACTGCAGCATCACAGCGCCAGGGACCCGGGTTCAATTCCAGCCTCGGGTAACTGTGTGTGTGGAGTTTGCACATTCTCCCTGTGTCTGCGTGGGTTTCCTCCGGGTGCTCCGGTTTCCTCCCACAGTCCAAGAATGCACAGGTTTAGGTGGATTGGCCATGCTAAACTGCCTGTAGTGTTCAGGGGTGTGTAGCTTAGGTGGGTTATAGGGAGATGGGTCTGGCTGGGATGCTCCAAGGGGCAGGGTGTACTGGTTGGGCCGAAGGGCCTGTTTCCACACTGTAGGGATTCTAAGCTTCATACCAGTAACAATTTGAACCTTCATGGTTACCTTAAAGTAATAAATCTACACAGCAGTGGGGGGGGGGGGGGGGGTGCTGGGGAATAGCAGGTAGAATATTGGTTGTGGCTCAGGCTTCAGAAGGGTAGCCATCATAGGGTAATAATGTGGTAATAATGTGGGCTGTTAACACTAGCTGGTCCATCTGATCAAGTGGTCTCAGAGGACACCTGTACTCACACACGATATGCTGGAGAAAAGGCCTGGTGCAGAGGGGGCTGGGAACAAGGAGTTTGAAATTGTGATGAGAAGTCAAGTGATGATGGTCTAGAGGATGACAATGTTCTCCAGGGAGGCCAGAAGAGCTCTGGGCAAATTGCAACTTGCACAGAAGAGGCAAAAGCCCCTCTCGGCGGATTTACTGCTAGCCTTTTACTCCAGTGATTCAGATAATATTCTGGGAGCGTGAGTTCAAATCCTGCCATGGCAGATGATGGAATTAAAAGGATAATGGTGAAACCATTGTTGGAAAAACCGATCTAGGCTTCCTTTAGGGAAGGCAATCTGCCATCCTTACCCGGTCTGGCCTACGTATGACTGCAGACCCACAGCAATGTGGCGAACTCTTAACTGGCCGCTAGTTAATGAGGAATGGTCATTAAATGTTGGCCAGCTGGGTAATGTCCATGTCCCCTGAAGGTAAGGACATTACTGATCCTCTTGTCAGTTTCTCCTTCAAGCCTTTTGAATAATTCTGTTAAATCTCTCCTTCGCCTTTTCTGTGCTGAAGAAAATAATACCAGCAACACAATTCTCTCCACGTAACTGAAGTCGCAGCCTTGCTCCCAGTTCACTAAACCACCTCAACCTCCTCTCTAATGCCTCTCTAACTGCAATGATGACTGAAGAGCAGGAACTGAGCAGGAAACCCTCTCTCACCTGGTGTCTAATCACACAGAAAGTGATCTCTGAGAAGGACTGAAGCAGCTGTGATGGCCTGCAGGATGAATGGCCTCTATGAAGGGTGGGTGCCCAGCTGGCAGAAGGCAAGAAGAGAAGAACGTAGATCAGAGAGTGGAAGTATCTGACATGTGATCGCTGAGCTCCCAGGAGCATGGTCCATGCACTCAAGGGATTCTTCATCAATCAGCCGTGGGCCTGTGCTGCTATTAGCATTGTAAAATGCTGACTTCTCACTGCCTCCCTGACTTTGTACCTTCATTGCGAGCCTATGAGGGTGTCTCGTTAACCCATCGTTGCTCCTGTGTGTTGTTGCAGAGAGACAGAGGCAGACAGTAAGCGCTGTCACTTCAAACAGCTCTCTCCAGCACCATGTTTCAATGAGATATGACAGGGTAAGGGGCTGATACTCTGGGGACAAACAGCAAGGCTTTGCTCAGGGAGAGATTGTTGATGAAGGCCAGTGTAATTGCTGTGATCAGATGGATCCTGTTTCCAAATAATGTGTTTATCTCACATGTCTAACAAGCTGCTCTAATGGAACTGAAAACATCGACTTGCTGGAGTTTAGTGCTGCACTTTTTAACACTGCACCCAGAAGGAGAGAACCGTGTAGTTCCCCAGGCTCATCAGGAAAGTGCCAACATCCCAGCTTGCTCTCCGCTGTTTCTGTTGGGGGGCTTGGTGGGAGGGAATGTTGGGGGCAATACATGCAGAGAAAGCTTCTTCCTCTAATAATCACTGAGAGAGCATCAGTGATTAGAATATAAAAATGTGAGGGTATTGCTGGAACTGTATAAAGTCACTGTTAGGTCACAGCTGGAGCCTGTACACAGCTCTGGTTCACCACAATACGGGACAGAGAGAGAGTACAGAGAAGATTCACAAGAGCTGAAAAGTTGGTGCTATGGGGAAAGATCGGATGGCCTATGATTGATTCCCTTAGAATAGAGGACAGTGAGGGGTGATTTAGCTGAGGTGAACAAAATATTTACATCAATAGAGCTGAGGTGGAGAGTATCGATAGCATCAAGTTCTTAGAAGTGGCAACAGCCAACAATCTATCCTGGACCTTTCATATAAACGCAACAATTAAAAAGGTATAACAATGCCTCTTCTTCCTCAGGAGGCTAACAGAATTGGGCATTTCCATCAGGACCCTCACCAACTCCTACAGATGCACCATTGAGAGCATTCTATCCAGGTGCATAACGGCCTGGCACACAGCTGCTCTGCCCAGGGCCCTGAGGAACTACAGAAGGTGATCTGTACAGCCCAGACCATCGCAGAAGCCAACCTCCCATATGTGGGCTCTACTTATACGGCTCGCTGCCGCCAACATCATCAAAGACCTATCGCTCCTGGTAACGCTCTCGTACAACCCCCTCTCCATCAGGCAGAGGATACAGAAGCTTGATCACATGCACCGACAGGTTTATGAACAGCTTCCCCACTGCTGAACGGAGCTCTCTCACTTCAAGTTTAATGTCGATCTTGCTTTGTGCACCTCCTATGCAGCTGTAACCCTGTCTGCCTCGCTCTGTCTAAGCACCCTCTGATCTGTATGTCCTTGTATGTTATGATCTGTCTGTACTGCTCACAAAGGAAACTTTTCACTCTACTCAGGTACATGTGACAACAATACATCAAATCAAACAAAAATAACAAAGAGCTTGGATAGAATGGAGAGCGAAGACCCATTTGCCCTGGCAGTTACCAAAGGGAACAGATCTGAGATGATCGATCGAGGGTTAGAGGGGATACGAGGACAAAGTTTCACCCTGAGGATGATTGGTGTCTGAAATTCACTGCCCAGTTTGAGGGTTGAGGCAGATACCCTCAACTTGTTTAAGAGGAACCAGGATCTCTAACTGTGTAAGTTGCAAGGCTGACAGGCAGGATCAGAATTGATGACTTGGTTTTTTTACTACAGCTTGTGTCGATATGATGAGCTGATTGGCCTCTTTCAGGGCCATACCTTTCCAATGGTGCTATAGTTATCACTAACTGAAAAAGATTTGGAGGAACCACACCATTAACAATGAGAGAGCAAGTGCGGGCAGGCCCGAAGCGTCAGCCGTCCTGCTCCCCGATGCTGCTGGGCTGCTGTGTTCCTGCTCCCCGATGCTGCTGGGCTGCTGTGTTCCTGCTCCCCGATGCTGCTGGGCTGCTGTGTTCCTGCTTCTCTGATGCTGCTGGGCTGCTGTGTTCATCCAGCTCCACACCTTGTTGGTTCCATCATAGTCATTCCTGGGTTGAGTTCAGGCTAGCCACACTCTTGAGTCCTGTCAGTTCTGAGTTCAAGTCCCAATCTAGGAACTCAGGGTGTGGTCTATGCACACTACTTTACTGGATGTGAGTTTGCTCGCTGAGCTGGAAGGATCGTTTTCAGACGTTTCGTCACCATTCTAGGTAACATCATCAGTGAGCTTCCGACGAAGCGCTGGTGTTATGTCCCGCTTTCTATTTATCTGGTTAGGTTTCCTTGGGTTGGTGATGTCATTTCCTGGGACATCACACCAGTGCTTCGTCGGAGGCTCACTGATGATGTTACCTAGAATGGTGACAAAACGTCTGAAAACGAACCTTCCAGCTCAGCGAGTAAACTCACATCCAGAACCTCAACCTGAGCTACAAATCTTCTCAAAACTCGCTAACAATACTTTACTCCCAAACGTCCAACCTCCACGACCTAAAGTGTTGCCTTATTAACGCCCATCTTGCATAATCACTGGGTATTTCTATAAGCTATGCCAGTGGCCCTTCTTGGTCTGGGGCTTTAGAGAGTCAAAGTTAGTGGGCTAGAACAGAAGGATCATTCCTACTGCCTGAGAGATTTAATTGGCTGTAAAGCATTTTGGGGCACTCTGAGGTAGTGAAAGGTGTTGCAGAAATGCAAGCCTTCTGTTTGCTTTTAAATTAATGTCCACTCACAGAAAGGGATTGTTAGACAGTATTTAGTAACCAGGGCTCCAGCTGATTGTGGTCCAGGAGAACGGAGCAGACTCTTGACTTGCAAGTGTAGCCCAGGGTCAATGTGGAGGCAGCCAACAGGAGCTGATGATGGGATCTGTACTTGCAGCTTTATATTGCTGAGAGTTTGGTAATTTAAAATCCATTCTTGGTAGGTCTAACATTGGTCATTCTGAGAGGGACAAGATATACAATGAGAAACAAAGGAAGATAGGGTTGATAAGGATGCTGTAACAAGACTGAGATAATATCACCAACAGGCTTATCACGAAATCTGTCCGAAAGCTTTTTTCTGATCGTTAATCACACATTGTTTGCCTGTACATGGCTCAGAGTCAAAGCTAAATGATCTGTTCTTCTCTGTTGGTCAAAGTCAGTTTGAGCTAGTGATGGTTAGGAACCATTGAATAGATTCTAATGGTATCTAATTATGCAGAGATTGATAGATGGATGTTAGCATATTCCCTGACATTCTCTAAATGCAAGCAGTAGGTCAGCACTGAATAGAAGCAACAATGAGCATCCGGTGATACCCACCAGAAGATCCTGTGCCAGTGACTTTCCCATTGGATAATCCACATTCAATGGCAATTCCAGATACACGCCATTCTGAGCTGAACATGGAGGAGCCCGGTTCAGGTGTGGCCCGGAGGGGAAGCAACTGGGGGCTGTTTAGGGGATGAGGGTGAAGAGATGAGGGGGCCAGTGAGGGGGGAAAGGGGCACCTGTGAGGAGGGGGGCCAGAGGGGTGCCGAGTAACAGAGTGAGGGAGGGAGGTTTGGTGAGGGGGTGAGGGTGTTTGGTGAGGGGGTGAGGGTGTTTGGTGAGGGGGAGTGGGGTGGGGTCCGGTGAGGGTGTGTGGTGGCCAGTGAGGGAGTGAGAGGCGGTGCCAGTATAGGGGACGGGAGGGGTTGAGAGGTGGTGCTGGTAAAGGGGAGGGGGTGAGAGGCAGGGCCGGTAAAGGGAACGGGGTGAGAGGTGGGGCCATTAAAAGGGAGGGGAGGGGGTGAGAGGCGGAGCTGGTAAAGGGGCAGGGTTGAGAGGCGGGGCCAGTAAAGGGGAGGGGGAGAGAGACGGGGCCGGTAAAGGGAACGGGGTGAGAGGTGGGGCCATTAAAAGGGAGGGGAGGGGGTGAGAGGCGGGGCAGGTAAAGGGGAGGGGAGGGGGTGAGAGGCGGAGCTGGTAAAGGGGCAGGGTTGAGAGGCGGGGCCAGTAAAGGGGAGGGGGAGAGAGACGGGGCCGGTAAAGGGAACGGGGTGAGAGGTGGGGCCATTAAAAGGGAGGGGAGGGGGTGAGAGGCGGGGCAGGTAAAGGGGCAGGGTTGAGAGGCGGGGCCGGTAAAGGGGAAGGGGAGAGAGACGGGGCCGGTAAAGGGGAGGGGGTGAGAGTCGGTGCCGGTAAAGAGGAGGGGAGCGGTTGAGAGGCGGTGGCGGTAAAGGGGATGGAGAGAAAGGTGGGTTCGGTAAAAGGGAGGGGGAGAGAGGCAGGGCTGGTAAAGGGGGGGTGGTGAGAGGTGGGGCCGGCAAAGGGTGTGAGGTGAGAGGCGGTGCCGGTGAAGGGTTGGAGAGGGGTTGAGAGGCGGTGCCGGTAAAGGGGAGGAGGTGAGAGGTGGGGATGGCAAAGGGGAGGAGGTGAGAGGCGGTGCCGGTGAAGGGTTGGAGAGGAGGTGAGAGGCGGTGCCGGTAAAGGCGAGGGGGTGAAAGGCAGTGCCGGTAAAGGGGAGGGGTGAAAGGCGGTGCCGGTAAAGGGGAGAAGGTGAAAGGCGGTGCCGGTAAAGGCGAGGGGGTGAAAGGCAGTGCCGGTAAAGGGGAGGGGGTGAGAGGCGGTGCTGGTAAAGGGGAGGGGGTGAGAGACGGTGCTGGTAAAGGGGAGGGGGAGAGAGACGGACCCGGTAAAGAGGGAGGGGGTGAGAGGCGAAGCTGGTAAAGGGGAGGGTGTGAGAGGCGGTGCCGGCAAAGGGGAGGAGGTGAGAGGCGGGGCCGATGAAGGGGGAGAGGGTGGAAGGCGGTGCCAGTAAAGGGGGAGAGGGTGGAAGGTGGGGCCGGCAAAGGGGAGGAGGTGAGAGGCGAGGCCGGTGAAGGGAAAGGGGGTGAGAGGCGGTGCCGGTGGGGTGTCCTAGCGATCAGCGCGGTACCTGCATGATCGTGGAGATGGGATTTGGGAGTCTGCGATCTGGGTGTGATTTTCTTGCTTATCTTTTCGCGCTGTTAAAAATTTTAATTCTGGTTTTTATAACGAAGTGGGGGCCAGCGAAGTGTGACTTTGTGAGCTTTTCCTATACTTTGCAAATGTGACAAACCAAATAAGTAAACCGGAAACAGTGTGTGTAAGAAAACTACAGGGTAACAGAGGAAACGAACCTCCACGTGTAGTGCCATGGGATCTCCACATCAACCCAAGCGAGCAGCTGAGTAGCCCTTTCGTTTTGGATGCTGAGTGGGTGTGCATGCCTGTGAGGAGATGTAGGAAGGATGTCCCTAATGATGGGGAAGTCGAGAACCAGGGCTCAGAGTTTAAGAATAAGGAGTAAACTTTTTAGGATTGAGATGAGGAGAAATGTCTTTCCCCCAGAAAGCGGTAAGACTGTAGGATTCACTACCACAGAAAGTGATTGAGAACAAAGCATTCCTACAGTGTGAAAGCAGGCCATTCAGCCCATTGAGTCCAGAGTGGCCCTCCAAAGACCATCCCACTTAGATCCACACCCACCCCCATACCCTAACCCTGTAACTCCGCATTTCCCCCGGCCCATCTACTTCACCTGCACCTTTGGACTGTGGAAGGAAACCCACGCAGACACGGGGAGAATGTGCAAACTCCACACAGACAGTTGCCTGAGGGTGGAATCAAACCTGGGTCCCTGGCGCTTTGAGGCAGCAGTGCTAACCACTGAGCCATCATACCACCCATGTTTATCTCTACATGGTCCGTTTCCCTCTATTCCCTGCCTACTCACATATCTGTCCATGTGCCTCTTAAACATTGCTATAGTATCCGCCTCCACCACCTCCTCCGGCAGGCACTGACCACCCTCTGTGTAAAAAAGCCTCTCTCTCATCTCGGTTAAATTTACCCCTTTTTACCTTAAAGGTATGCCCCCTAGTAATTGACATTTCTATCCCAGGAAAAAGACTCTGACCATCCACTCTATCCATCCCTCTCATAGTTTTGTAAACTTCTATAAGATCACCCTCATCCTTCAGCGTTCAGATGGAAACAAGCCAAGTTTGTCCAATCTCTCCTCCCAGCTCATAGCTTCCAAACCAGACAACATCCTGGTTAACTATTTCTGTAACCTCTCCAAAGCCTCCACATCCTACTGGTAGTGCAGCAATCAGAACTGAGCACAATATTCCAAATGTCACTGAACAAAAGTTCTACATTCCCGCAGCATAACTTGCCAGTTTTTAAACTCCATGCCCTGACCGATGAATGCCATGAGCCTTCTACACCACTTTATTCGCTTTGTGCTGCTACTTCCAGGGAACTGTGAACCTGTACACTGAAATTTCTTTCTATGATTATGCTACTGAGGGTTCTGCATTTACTGTACAAAAGAATGAGAAGCTATCTCACTGAATCTTGTACATTTCAGAGAAGGGAGACAGAGAGGGACTGCCCCTGTCTGGAGAGGCCTGAACTAAGGATCGGAGACACAGGGGATTGGATCAGTTCATTAAAACAGGGAATATCTGTACTGAGAAGGTTATGACTGTTTGGAAGTCTGTACACCAAGAGCTGCTCAGTTAGTGAGTAATATTTGAAACTGAGGTTGATAATTTTCAGACTTTGAAGGAACCAATAGATACTACAGTAAGGTCTGGAAAAGATGCCAGAGATAACAAATCATTTACAGTCTCACTGAATGACAATCATACAGTCCGTTCCCTCCGATGTTCACCAGTCACCTCCACACACACACGCTCAGGGATACTGGAAACAGTCATTACAACAGCCCCGTAAGACACCACATAGTCAGCTCCTGGAGCTGGATGCTGCCAAAACTCATCGCACGGATCTCTACATGATCTCATTCTTTTCCAAAGCCAGAGTTTCCTTCCCTTCTTCCAACAATCTCTACTCACCGCCTCATCCATCAATAAATCCTCTCTCCCTTGGCCCAAGGTCATATTCCAAAGTGGAGTCATGGTTCATTCGTCTTTACTTTGGACATAGCCAAACGTTCTAAACGATAATCTCGTAGCCAATGTGTGAAGTAAGATTGAGTTCACCCAACTGTGGTTCAGGTTTACAAGGAAGAGAGCCATTTCGAAGAATTTACAGAGACTGACATTTACACTGGCTCAATCCCTGTACTTGCCAAATAATTAAGTATTAAACTGATCTACTTAAAATTACAGTGAAGAGATTAACATTTAGCAAATTGAGAATTAGGGTCATTAATCTGCTGAAGAAATCATTGAGTGTTTGAACTGTATAATTGGATCCATATGTTTTAACCTGTTACTCTCATGCTGAGGTTCAGCGGATAGTTCAGTTCCACACCTCGTCAGTCATTGCATATTCTCCCACTTCACAGCATCAACCTCCTCCGACCAAGATCCCCTCTCACTGGCTCAGGGATACTGGGAACAGTCATTACAACAGCCCTGTAAGACACCACATAGTCAGCTCCTGGAGCTGGATGCTGTCAAAACTCATCGCACGGATCTCTACATGATCCCATTCTTTCCCAGAGTTTCCTTCCCTTTTAATAGATGCACCGTTCTATCTGGAGGCATCACAGCCTGGTTCGGCACCAGCCCTGCCCAGGACTGTAAGAAACTACAGAAATCCGTGAACACAGCCCATAGCATCATGTGAACCGACCTTCCATCCACTGACTGCATCTACGCTTCTCGTTTAACACAGGAAGGAGGCTAACATCATCAAAACCAACACCCCACCCCCAACCCCGGTTGGAATCTCTTCCAATCTCTTCTGTTAGGCAGATGATACTAAATCTTAAACACAAGTGCCAACAGTTTCAAGAACAGCTTCTTCCCCAGTTATTAGACTTCTAAATGGACCTCTCAAATTTCAAATCTAATGGTAATCTCACTCTTTGTGCACCTTCTCTGCATCCATGGACTCCATTTCCATAGCTCACTGCCGCGAAGAGGCTATCAACATCATCAAAGACCCATCACACCTAGGCAATGATCTCTTACAACCTCTTCCATCAGGCAGAAGACAAAGAAGCCTGAACAAACACAAGCAGGTTCAGGAACAGACTGATGAATGGACTCTCTAACCTCAACTAATGCTGATCTTACTTGTATTGATCCTACCTCGCACACGCCCTGTGCAATATAACTTGTATATTGAGGCTTGTATGCCTCTGTTCAAGTTTTTGTGATCCCATGATCTGCCTGTACTACTTGCAAACAAAGCTTTTCACTGTACTTAGGTACAGGTGACAAAAAATAAATCAAATCAAATCTATTCCTGTGCCCCACTTAAAGTCAGAAGTCACACAACATCAGGTTACACTCCAACAGGCTTATTTGAAATCACAAGCTTTTGGAGCACTGCCCCTTCATCAGGTGACCTGTCTTGTGCCACTGGCACCTCCACATCATGGCTCCCATTTAAAATTGTAACATTTAATTGATGCTTACCTGTAAAGCTGCCTGTAACATAAAGCAACAAAAAGACTTATTCAGAACAAGAAAGGCCATTAGTACTAATAAACCTGTCCCCTTCCAAAAGTACACCATCTCATTTCGCCTCCTTTCCCCTGAGACCAAGTTAATTGTCTCTCAGCCTTATTTACACTGCCAGATTCACTGGGATCCACTGGAAATCTACTGCATGTCCCAGGCACTCTGAAAGTCAGGGAGGACCCACTTCCCTAAAGAGCACTTTGTCATCATGTAGTCAGTGAGAATCTCATTCCTCCACCTCATTTCCAGCTTTTCCACTCCTGTCCTTGTCAGCTGAAAATTTGTGCAAAGTGTGGTGCCTGCAGACATTGAGAATGTGTCATCGTGGGCTCTATGTTAATTAAACACCTCAAAAACCAGTGACAAAAAGAGACAGATTTTAGAAGCATTACGAAGGAGGGAGTAATGCCTTAAAACAGATTCATCGATCGATTCAGCTGAACAGCTACATTGTGAGGATTATCTGCTCTGTGCTGTAGCAATTAGTGTCTTCATCAGGGACTTAAACAATATCAGGGTCTGAAATAATCTCGTCCCAGTTACAATTGGACGATGGTGGTGGATAAAACATTGTCATTTCTTTGTTCCTGATGACTGCTCCTGCTGCTTGTGCAGAGTTGAAGCCTCTCTCCTCAGCTTGCTTCCTCTAATACATGCTGACAGCAATCTAAAAGCAAACCTTAGTTAATAGCCAATGATCTCCATGGATTTCATTTCTGTTCAGCCAGGCAAAAGCAGAGGCTGTTAGGATTTCACTCTGAAATATACCGCGGCCCTTCCTGCTGCGCACTGCATCCACTTCTTGCAGGACAAGGTCAGACAGCTGTGATGAAGCTTTCAGTTAAGGGGAGGCGATGGCCTAGTGGTGTTATCACTGGGCTGTTCATCCAGAGACCCAGGTAATGTTCTGGGGATCAGAGTTTGAATCCCGCCACGACAGATGATGGAATTTGAATTCGATAAAATATCTGGAATTAAGAGTCTAATGATGACCATGAATCCATTGTTGATTGGTGAAAAAACCCATCTGGTTCACTAATGTCCTTTGGGGAAGGAAACTGCCATCCTTACCTGGTCTGGCCTACATGTAACTCCAGACCCACAGCAATGTGGTTGATCTTTAACTGCCCTCTGGGCAATTAGGGATGGGCAATAAATGCTGCTTCAGCCAGAAACACCCTCATCCCATGAATGTATAATAAAATGTGAGGTTGGGCTGGCAACCAGGTGATGTTTCGAGGGGTAATTGAAATGATTTAATTCTGAGGAGTCCTGACCAGGTAGATGTGGGAGATACCAGAACGAAGGGATACTGGTTACAAATTAGGGATCACCCATTGAGGGAAAAAAGAGGATTCTGTTTTATCTCAGAGGGTAATGAGTCTTTGGAATTTTCTTACTGAAAGGGCAGAACCCTTGAATATTTTTAAGACTGAGTTAAGCAAGGCGGGGGTCGGGGGGGAGGTGAAATGCTGTCGGGGTTAGGGGTGAATGCCAAGTCATCAGGTCAGCCATGATCTTATTGACTGATGGAACATGTCCCAGGGGTCAAATGGCCCAAACCAGCTCTTTGTCTGTATGTTCATGTGTTGTAATACAATCCCTGCCAGTTAGCCCACGGGTTGCTTCTGTCCATTGGAACCCAAAGACAACATGGTGCGATTGGCGACCCTGACACAGCTGAGTGAACAGCAGTGAGCAGTGATATTTCCAGATAGAGGAATTAGAATTCACGGCTTCAGGAAACACCAGGAGAAAACAAAAATGTGCTGGTGACCCCAAAAACGTCAAGAGAAACAGATGTTGCTGATGCTGACAATAGCTAAGCCCGTAAACCCAAATGGCAACACCCAACACAGACAAATTCTTCAGAGAAGGACACAGACAATCATTTGGAACTGACAGAAAAACACAAAGGTTCAGGCGAAACTGCAGCTCCGAGGCTCAGGGGCAGACTGTATCTGTGGGAGCAGTTCCAAGTTCCAGTGAGTTGGTAAGTAATCAGGCATTGATGGTGGCGAAGGCCAAAGCCAGAGGTGCCTCGAACAAAAGGGCAGTCCTTAAACATGGCATTAATTCAGGCAGAAGAAGCAGGATTCCGTTTTTAAATGTCACCCTCCAATTGGGTTTCATTGCCACAAAACAAGGATTCCGTGAAGTAAGGCTAGGGAAACATTACTAAGAGCCATGGGAGAAATCCCAGCCTCTCTCAGAGAAGGGGGAGTCTGGGGAAACAACCAAATCATTTGAAGCTGCTCACCACTGTATAATTTAAAGAAGTAAATGGTTCTGTACTAACGCAGAAACTGCTTCAGGAATCAAGGAGAAAGCATTGAGCATCGTGGCAATGCTCTGAAGAGTGGCGGAACCCCCTATTGTCGCTGAGAGACATGGGAAAAATTAAATTACTACAGCACGCAGTGTAGAAGAATCACCATTACAAAAAACCTTTCAAAAAGGACAGGACCGGCATCTCAATGTTCCAGATTTCAGGTGCGATAGGAAGGAAAGAAAGGGAAGCAAGAGAAAGGAAGGAATACATTACAACTGTATTCGGAAAAGTTGTCCAGTGAAAATATATAGGTAGAAATTAGAAATAAGAAAGAAATGGTCTCTTTGATGCGATCATACTATGGGCCCCCCCAAAAGTCAGAGAGAGATTAAGGAGCAAATATGTCAAGATATCTCAGATATATGTAAGAGTAATAAGGTGATTTTAATTTTCCAAACATAAGGCAGGGACTGCCATTGTGTAAAAGGCCTGGATTGTGAGGAATTTGTTAAATAGTGTACAAGAAAATTTTCTTCATCCGCATGTAAATGTACCTTCGAGAGAAGGACCTTCTCGAGAGAAGGGAAATAAGGCATGGCACGTGACTGAAGTAAAGACAGAAATTACCGGAAAAGGTCAGCAGGTCAGGCAGCATCAGTGAAGAGAAATTAAAGTTAACATTTCATGTCTGGTGACCATTCCTCAGAACTCAAATGCTGGAAGTATTAGTGAGGGAAGACTTTGGGTGCAGTGATCATAATTCTATTAGTTTCAAAATAGTTGTGGAAAAGGGTAAGCCTTCCATAATAAAATATTTAATTGGAGTAAGGCAAATTTTAATGGTATGGGACAAGAACTTTAAAAAGTTGGTTGGAATAGACTGTTCACAGGTAAAGGAATGTCTGCTAAGTGGGAGGCTTCCAAAGATGTGAGAACAAGAGCTTAGAGACATTATGTTCCTGTTAGACTGAACAGTAAGGCTGGTAAAAATAGGGAACAATGGGTTAATCAAAATACTGAGGCTCTGGTCAAGAACAGGAAAGAGTCATACATTAGAGATAGACAACTGGGATCAAATGGATCTCTTGAAGAGTATAAAGAGTGTGGGGCATTCTTATGAGGGAAATCAGGAAGGCAAAGAGGGGATATGAGATAGCCTGGGCACAAGAGGTTAAGGATAATTCAAAGAGATTCTACAAATACATTAAAAGCAAAAGAGCAATTAGAGACAGAATACTGCCCCTTAAAGATCAGTGATGCTGTCTGTGTTGAACCTCAGGTCATAGAGTCATAGAGTTGTACAGCATGGAAACAGATGCTTTGATCCAACCAGTCCAGACCAAACATAATCGTAAACTAAACTAGTCCCATCTGCCTGTTCCTGGCCCATGTCCCTCCAAACCTGTACTTATCTAAATGTCTTTTAAATGTTGTAACTGTGCCCACTCCCACTGTTTTCTCAGGAAGTTCATTCCACCCTCCCTGTAAAAAGTTCCCCTCGTGTCTTTTTTAACTCTCTCTCCTTTCACCTTAAAACGTACCCCCTTGTCTTGAAGTGCCCCACCCTCAGGAAAAGACAACCACCATTAACCCTTTCTATACCCTCACAATTTTATAAACATGTATAAGGTCACTTTGCCAAATGCCTTCTTGACTACCCTCTGTATGTGACACAAACTTCAAAGAATTATGGACTTGCACCTCTAGGTGCCTCTGTTTTACAACAGCACCGAAGGCCCTACCATTAATTGTACAAGCCCTGCCATTATTCGTTGTACGAAAATGCAATACCTCACATTTATCCAGATTGAACTCCATCTGCCATTTTTTTGGCCCATTGACCCATTTGACCAAGATCCCTGTGTAATCTTAGCTAACTTTCCTCACCGTCTACTTTGCCACAAATTTTGGTGTCATTCGCAAACTTATTAAACATGACTTCTATATTCTCATCCAAATCATTTACTGAAATGGCAAAGAAAGGACTCAGGACAGATTCCTGTGGAACATCGCTGGTCACAGGCCTCCAGTCAGAAAAACAACCGTCCACCAGCACTCTCTGTCTCCTGCTGTTAAGCCAATTTTGTGTCCAATTGGCAAGCTCACCCTGAATCCCATGTGACTGAACTTTACTAATTAGTCCACCATGCAGAGCCTTGTCAAAGGCTTCACGAAAGTCCAAGGTGACAACAGCCAGTGCTCTACCATCATCAATCCTTTTGGTAATTTCCTCAAAAACAACAAAGTTTGTGAGACGTGATTTTTCTCTCACAAATCCATGCTGACAATCCCAAATTAATCTTTGTCTCTCTAAATGTCCACAAGTCCTATTTTTTATAATCACCTCCAACAATTTACCCACAACTGAAATCAGACTCACAGGTCTACAGTTCCCCAGTTTCTCCTTACAGCCTTTCCTAAACAAAAGTACAACATTAGCCCCCTCCAGTCGTCAAGCACCTCACCCACAGTTGTAGATGATGCAAATATTTCTGTAAGGGGTCTCACATTTTCCTCCTTTCTTTCTCACAACATATTGGGATCCATTAGATCAGGTCCCAGAGATGTATCCACCCTTATATTTTCTAAGGCTTCCAGCACTTTCTTTTCTGTAATGTGAATATTTTCAAAACATCAGGATTAATTTCCCAGTGTTCTCCAGCCTCCATTTCTTTCTCCACAGTAAAACGCCAAATGCTTGTTTAATAACTACCCCATCTCCGGGTGTTCAACACAAAGATGAGCTCCCTGATCTTTAAGGGGCACTACCCTCTCTCTGTATGAAATGAATATTTCATGAGAACACTGGGAAAACAATTTGAAAACAGTTCACATTCCAGAAGAGGAAATGCTGGAGGCCTTAGTAAATATAAAGGTGGATACATCTCTGGGACCTGATCTAGTGTATCCCAGGGCATTGTGGGAAGTTAAGGAGGAAATTATGGGGCCCTCAGCAGAATATTTGTATCATCAATAACCATGGGTGATGTTTCAGAGGACTGGAGGGTGCCTAATGCTGTGCCTTTGTTTAAGGGAAGCTTTAAGGAGAAGCCTGAGAATTATAGAGCTATGAGTCTGACATTGGTGGTCGGTAAGTTGTTGGAGATGATTCTGAAAGATAGGATTTATGTACATTTGGAGAGGCAAGGACTCATTAGGGATACTCAGCATGGTTTTGTGTGAGGGAAATCATATCTCACAAACTTGATGGAGTTTTTTGAGGAAGTAACCAAAAAGATTGATGATGGTAAAGCAGTAGACGTTATTTATCTGGGCTTCAGTAAAGCCTTTGACAAGGTTCTGCACGATGGACTAATTAGTAAAGTTAGGTCACATGGGATTCAGAGAACATTTGCCAATTAGGTACATAATTGGCTT
This sequence comes from Stegostoma tigrinum, assembly GCF_030684315.1. NCBI lineage: Eukaryota > Metazoa > Chordata > Chondrichthyes > Orectolobiformes > Stegostomatidae > Stegostoma > Stegostoma tigrinum. Next base: position 24,401,984 of record NC_081389.1, on the reverse strand, counting down.
AAAGGCAGGAGATAGAGGGTGATGGTGGAGGGGTGTTTTTCAAACTGCAGGCCTATGCGCAGTGGTGATCCACAGGGATTGATGCTGGGCCCACTGTTATTTATCATTTATGTAATTGATTTCGATGAGAATACTGGAGACATGGCCAATAGTTCGCAGATAGCGTAAAAATTGTGATACAGTGGACAGTGAAAAAAGAGATTTTTATCAATGGGCTCAGAAGTGGCGGATTGGGTTTAGTTTTGAGGAATTGCATTTTGGTAAAACAAACAGGGGGCAGGATTTATACAATGAGTGATAAGGCCCTGGGTGGGGTCGTAGAACAAAGAGACCTAGGGGTTCACCTACATAATTCTTTGAAGTTTGCTTCACAGATAGCCAGGATGGTTAAGGAGGCGTCTCGCGTACTTGCCTTCATTGCTCAATCCTTTGTGTCTGGGGTCGTGGTGTCATGTTGAAGTTGTACAGGATGTTGGTGAAGCCACTTTGGGATCACTGTGTTCGGTTCTGGGCACTCTGTTAGAGGAAGAATAATATTAAATTGGAGAGGGTGCAGAAAAGATTTATTAGGATGTTGCCAGGACTGGAGGAATTGAGTTTTAAGGAGAGGCTGGATAGGCTGGCAGAAAACAAAAAACTGCAAATGCAGGTTTCCGAGTCAACGCCACGTGGAGCCGGAGGAACACAGCAGGTCAGGCAGCATCAGAGGAGCAGAAATAACACAGTGTGGAGCCGGAGGAACACAGCAGGTCAGACAGCATCAGAGGAGCAGGAATAACACAGTGTGGAGCTGGAGGAACACAGCAGGTCAGGCAGCATCAGAGGAGCAGAAATAACACAGTGTGGAGCTGGAGGAACACAGCAGGTCAGACAGCATCAGAGGAGCAGGAATAACACAGTGTGGAGCCGGAGGAACACAGCAGGTCAGGCAGCATCAGAGGAGCAGGAATAACACAGTGTAGAGCTGGAGGAACACAGCAGGTCAGACAGCATCAGAGGAGCAGGAATAACACAGTGTGGAGCTGGAGGAACACAGCAGGTCAGACAGCATCAGAGGAGCAGGAATAACACAGTGTGGAGCTGGAGGAACACAGCAGGTCAGACAGCATCAGAGGAGCAGGAATAACACAGTGTGGAGCCGGAGGAACACAGCAGGTCAGGCAGCATCAGAGGAGCAGGAATAACACAGTGTAGAGCTGGAGGAACGCAGCAGGTCAGGCAGCATCAGAGGAGCAGGAATAACACAGTGTGGAGCTGGAGGAACACAGCAGGTCAGGCAGCATCAGAGGAGCAGGAATAACACAGTGTAGAGCTGGAGGAACACAGCAGGTCAGACAGCATCAGAGGAGCAGGAATAACACAGTGTGGAGCTGGAGGAACACAGCAGGTCAGACAGCATCAGAGGAGCAGGAATAACACAGTGTAGAGCTGGAGGAACACAGCAGGTCAGACAGCATCAGAGGAGCAGGAATAACACAGTGTGGAGCTGGAGGAACACAGCAGGTCAGACAGCATCAGAGGAGCAGGAATAACACAGTGTAGAGCTGGATGAACACAGCAGGTCAGACAGCATCAGAGGAGCAGGAATAACACAGTGTAGAGCTGGAGGAACACAGCAGGTCAGGCAGCATCAGAGGAGCAGGAATAACACAGTGTAGAGCTGGATGAACACAGCAGGTCAGACAGCATCAGAGGAGCAGGAATAACACAGTGTAGAGCTGGAGGAACACAGCAGGTCAGACAGCATCAGAGGAGCAGGAATAACACAGTGTAGAGCTGGAGGAACACAGCAGGTCAGGCAGCATCAGAGGAGCAGGAATAACACAGTGTAGAGCTGGAGGAACACAGCAGGTCAGGCAGCATCAGAGGAGCAAGTTGAAGGGTGTAAACCTGAAACATCAACATTCCTGCTCCTCTGATGCTGCCTGAGCTGCTGTGTTCCTCCAGTTCCACACTGTATTGACTGTGCATAGGCTGGGACATTTTTCACAGGAGCTTGTGAGGCTGAGGGATGACAATATATATGTTTATAAAATCATGAGGGGCATTGATAAGGTGAATAGCAAAGGTTTTTCCATTGAGTGGGGAATTTCAAAACTGGGGGGTATATATTTAAGCAGAGAAGAAAAGGTTTTAAAAAGGCCATGAGGGGCAACATTTTTTTACACAGTGAGTGGTTCACATTTAAGAGCATAAAAACATAAGAACTAGAGCAGGAGTAGGCCATTCGGCCCCTCGAGCCTGCCCTGCCATTTAATAAGATCATGGTTGATCTTTTTGAGATTCAGCTCCACTTACCTGCCCACTCACCATAACCCTTAATTCCGTTCAGAAATTTATCTAGCCGTGCCTTAAAAACATACAGCGAGGTAGCTTCAACCGCTTCACTGGGCAGGGAATTCCACAGATTCACAACCCTTTGGGTGAAAAAGTTCCTCCTGACCTCAGTCCTACACCTGCTTCCCTTTCTTTTGAGGTGATGCCCTCTAGTCCTAGTTTCACCTGCTAGCGGAAACAACCTCCCTACCACCACTTTATCTATTCCCTTCATAATCTTATATGTTTTTATAAGATCTCCCCTCATTCTTCTGAATTCCAATGAGTATAATCTCAGTCTACTCAGTCTCTCCTCATAATCCAACCGTCTCAATTCTGGAATCAACCGAGTGAATCTCCTCTGCACCCCCTCCAGTGGTAGTATATCTCTTCTCAAATAAGGAGACCAAAACTGCACACAGTACTCCAGGTGAGTCCTCACCAGGAGCCTGTACAGCTGCAGCATAGCCTCCCTGTTTTTAAACTCCATCCCTCGAGCAATGACAGACAAAATTCCATTTGCCTTTTTAATCACCTGCTACACCTGCAATCCTACTTTTAGCGATTCATGCACAAGGACACCCAAGTCCCTCTGCACAGCAGCGTGCTGCAATTTTGGACTGTAATAAATCTGGCAAAGATTCATCAGTAGATTATTGTAGGCACTACTGATGAATCTTTGCCAGATTTATTACAGTCCAAGGAAGACCTGACTCTAGAAGGAACCATGGACATAGAGAGTGACGTAGTGATTCAGAAGCATCACGAATAATTCTAAGTGAGGAAAATCATTACATAAGGGGCAAACCACAAACAAACTCACCAGGTACATCAAAACAGTGGTAGGACAGGCACCCAACACAGAAAGCCTAACCCAAAATAATGAAGCAAAGATATGATATTACAACCACTGCTGACAACATAGAATGCTTTTGTAATGCATTGAGACTGATTTAACTGCACAGAGCCTGGAGTCTCATCATCAAGTCATCCTTCATTTACATGTGCACAGTGTATGGGCTCTGATGAGCCAGCTCAGAGCCAGTCCCAAGAATAAGGAGACTCTTTGAATCTCCTGTTTATATCTGTCAGCTCAGGTTAACAGCCCCAATCGTCAATGAGATCTACCTGGAGCTCATTCCAGTCACTGCACAGACGGAGTGCTGAAGCAAAAAGCAACCACAGAAAATCAAAAAGCTAAAGAATGATCCAGCCACAAAGAGACAAAGAGATAGAAAAGTCTTCAAGAGAAGAAAAAGTCAAAATTTTCTTCAGTGACCTACACCAAACATTTTGGAATACAGGTATTTATGTCAATGGGCATATCAGGAATTTCATATTTGACACAGGAGCAAGTGTCACCATATTATCAGATACTAAGCTTTGGTTATTAAAATACAGTTTACAGCAACAGATATTGACCTACATGATCCAGTGGTCATGTACTCACTGGTAAAGATTTTTACTGTACCTCTCAGAGACAGAGGACACCTAATCCCAGAACACCTTTGTGTACATCACAGCAGGTCTTCTCTCTCCTGAGTAATAGGGTGAGTGTTGACTTTGAAGAAGTGGGTAAACAGCAAAATGTCAAGAAAAAGCTAGTAAAAAAAAATGTTTCTGTGCTCCATCAGCTAATGGTGGGACCTGAACAAAATGCAGGACCTTCTGAGGTTAGTAATACTGAAATTAAAAAACAGTTATGCACCGGAAATGATATGGAAAGCTGTGAGAATAGAGGTTCCATTGAAGTGTTATCAAAACTGTAGGAATTTCATATTCCAAATGCCAAAGCTCAAGAAGGCAAGCACAAAGGCAGGCCACTGAATTGTTGACATTTCTTGAGATGATGTACAGTCATAGACAGACAATGATAGCATCAGTACCTGAACAAGCCAGACTGCTACCCAGCAAAGTAAACAATCACCTTCTCCAAATTCAGGTCTGCCATTAGGACCTGAGGAGATCAGGAAGGGACAAGTTCCAACTAAATCTGTGCCCTCCTATAGAGCCCATATCTGTTTGCTGCCTTTACTTTTGGACTGTGGACTAAAAAAGGAAGATGCTGCTTCAAACCAAGGAAACTGTACAAAGGGAAGGCTGTGGTTTTAGGAATCATGTTCATCAGAGCATGTTGTGAGTCTGATGTAATGTTGTGTTTTCTGGAACAGCATGAGCGAAAGCAAATGCCGCAGAGACAATATGTTCAGAACTAAGGGACAATTGCTTAGCAACAATGTTCCAGGTGACACATGAGGGGCCAGTGCAGAGAATGACCTATCTGTAAAGAAAATGCACCAAAACATGGTCTCTCTCTCTCTCTCTCTTTCAATCTATCGCTCTCTCTCTCTCTTTCTATCTATCTATCTCTCTCTCTCTCTCTCTCTCTCTCTGTGGAAATTCTAGAAAGACTCCAGTAACCGCTAGCTATCTTCTCTGCAAAGGAGTAAATCACCCCTAAGACAAGTTCTCAATCTGTGAATGAAACAGCACAAACTTGCATCAACCATAAAGAATGGAATGGAAAGGAAAAGAAAGAAAGCAACTCAATTAATCAAACTGAATGTTGTAGTGAGACTAGTGCTATTCAAACACATTTCCTTGTTGCAGTTCTTTTCTATTTTCTACCCTTAACAAGAATGTCATCTGTCTATGTATCTTCCCATTTGTGAAAGAGGAGATTCAAGAAGGGATAGAGTTTAAGTTGTAAAGTCACAAGTTAGCAATTAATTTTTAATTGTTAATGGTTAAAGATGAATCATTCATAATCAAAACCAGGTACAGAAGTACAGAAAACAGGTCAGTGTTTCCTTCCAACCTAAGTGTATCAGTGAGGTCAACTGGGATCTTTAGGTATTTTGGCTGAATCATGCCTCTGTTCTGATGACAGTGGGAATGGTGAGTGTTGATTTCCAACACTATCCCAGGGAGTCACGACATTCCCCACCTTCCAAAGGAGAATGCCCAGCAAAGATAATCAAGCCCAGCAAGAATGAATCTCCAATGGAGGAAGTAAACAAGCCTGTTTCGCCAATAATGCAATCACTGGCACAGAAATAGCAAACCATAACATTCCAGAGAGTGTAGGTCCCCGAACGTCTGCACATACCCACCCTAGGCCCCCAACAGTGAAAGAGGATGAAATTTCACCAGCGCAGTTTGAAGGTGAGTTGGACTGAACTCCATGGACTACACCACATAAAGAACAAGCAACTCATAAAGAACTAAGAAACTGCAAAGAAAATATCACCTGTTGTAGCAAAGCCCACCCCAAAAACTGTAAAGAACTGATATACATCACCCAGCTAAATCTGCCACAGGAAAAAAAAGCCGTAAGAGATCTAAGACTTCCCAGTTTAAGACAAAATGACAGGCCTCTGACAAACAGGAGGACAGCCCAACACAACTGGCAGTTTTCTGAGTGCAAAGAGAACATATTCAGGGCAAATCACAAAACGTCCAGGTCATCAGAACTTGTAAAGTCAAAGACCTGGGTGACATGAGAGTAATTATTTATTTTAAAACTGTAAGTGTGAAAATAGTTACATGGATTAGATTGAAAACTGGCTTTGATGTTCCTGCCTGGATAAGTGCTGCTTCAACAACCCCCAAGAAGCTTAACACATGCCAGAGCAAAGCAAGCCATTAGATAGGCACTATGTTCCCCACCATCAATGGGAACTCACCCCATCACTGAATTACTGCAATTGTTATCATCAGCAAGACGCATTGCAACAACTCCCAAAGCTTCCGTTAACACTATCTTCTATAGCTCAAAAACATCTAGAAGGACAAGAACAGCAGATACTTGGGAACACCACCCCCTGCAAGTTCCCCTCCAAGCCACTCAACATCCTGACTTGGAAATGTATTGCCGTTCCTTTAGCGTTGCTAGGTTGGAGTCCTGGAATTCCCTCCCTAAGGAATGCACATGGAATGCAGAGGTTCAAGAAGACAGCTCACCACCATCTTCTCAAGGGGCAACTACAGACTGGCAATAAATGCTGGACCCAGCCAGTGGCTCCCACGTCCTATGAACAAATGAAACTAAATACATCCGATGTTTGACCAGGCAATGTTTGAATTACCTGTTCACATTCCTCTGTTCTTAATAAACAACCTCCTCAATTTAGGACAGAAGCAAAGATGCAGCATTTATTGCTCTATCAAAATGGTTTGTAACCTAAGTTGGAAAGTAGGGGTGATGAGTCTGGATTATTTCTGCAGTACCCACCTGATACCCAAAGCTTTATTTCAATTGATTGTCAACAACTGTTCCCTGGTATGTGTTTGGAATCATTCCCAATCCTGGACATCTGCACCTGTGCCACAGGGCCTTCTGTCAATTTCCTTGCAACTCACCTACCTGTGAGCGTAGACAGAGAAACAATATTCTGGAGCATTCAGGCACCCCCCACTGTCCCCAAAACGTGTTTTCCAACTGTGCAGAAGGGTATAACCCCTAGACCAGGAGCACAGATCTCCACTGTCAACCCCGATCCAGTGGATTAAACCATGACATTGAAGATCTACCCAGCTTCATTCTGCACTGCACAATTGCAATTCACTGACTCATCAAAATATCACTCCGAGCTAAGAGAGAAAAACTTAAGATCACAAGAATATCTGATCACTAACTGCAACAAGAAATCAGGCTGGAGAAAGCAAATGTTTCCCAATGTCTAGGGGCTCCTTTGTTCCATTTTATTTTTATTCTTTTTAAAAATCTTTTTAAAGTAAATTCAGTCTGATGCGGTCTAAAGAGCTACTTAATCAATCAAGTACTGAATAAAGACGTTAGTTTCATCTCCATGATTTCCTAGATATTCCAACTAGCGACAAAGATATCAATAAATGATTTTGATACTAGCAGGAAATATGTCAATTTTCCTTGCCTGAATATACTAATCATTTCCAAGGTATTTTCTGAGGGTTGAACTGGCCTTTTTATAATAGTACATGATAAACTCTCATCCACTCAGAGTCATTCTTCACAAATCTCACTCTCTGAAATAGCAGGAGCCCTCATAAAAACATAAAAATGTTGAACTGTATTTTTCCAAAATAAACTGTTTCAGTGATTAACTCCTTGCCCTTTCCCAGTGAGTGTTTGATGTTTTCAAACACGTTTATTTACATTTAAACTTAGCTTAGTTTATTTTAAGCAGCAGAACTAGTGAACAGCGAAATGCTCACTTTTGTTCCATTTCCCCTGTACTTCAGAAAGATGCACCCCCCCCCCACCACTGCTGCCAACCAATGTTTACAACATGAGCTTCTGGGTATCAGTTTAATCTTCCTTCTGGAGGAATGGAGCCAGCCTCACCTGGATAATGTAGAAGAAGAGTTTAATGATTGTTGTTGAGCTCAGCTTGCAAGACCCAGGGATCAGAAGTCATCATAGAATCTCTACAGCGTGGAACAGGCCCTTCAGCCCAGTAAGTCCACCCAGACACATTCCCCTATAACCCACCTAATTTACACATCCCTGAATGCTACGGGCAATTTTGCAAGGCCAATCCACCCTACCTATGCATCTTTGGACTGTGGGAGGAAACTGGAGCACAGACAGGGAGAATGTGTAATACTCCACACAGACAGTTAGCCGAGGGTGGAATTGAACCCTGGCCCCTTGTGTTCTGAGGCAGCAGTGCTAATCACTGAGCCACCATCAAAACGGGGAGTTTGCACAGGAGTGGAACTGAATGAACAACCCTCAGCTGCACTCCCACACCAATCATTTGAATCGGTTGTGAATGTCAGAATTGGGCAAATGATTTTCTGTGATTTTTAACTTCCCAGTTGGGTTGTTCTGTGGAGAGCACAAACTGCCACGGACCGTAGGTAACAGTCGGGCGCCGATCGGTAAAGCAATCTCACCCTCACCTCACGCCAAATTGTCAATCACCAGTTTCAGCCCTGGCCAGAGTGGCTCAACAACCCCAACATCTGCCAGGGTCAACATTTTCCAGTTCCTGCCCAATTCCAGCTGCGCTCCTGTAACTCAACAACAGCCATCAAACTCAGCTGAAGCTGTTCCTCTTCACCACCCAAGTGAAACTGCAACCCCCCCCCCACCCCCGAGACAACCATCACCACCATCCCCCACCCCAGGGACCTCGCTTGCTCTAACCGTCAAAGGGGGACGATGAGGAATGACTTGACAGCTGTCCCAGCTGGCAGGAGGGATTCGAGGGGAGGTGTTGATGAAGGCAGCTCACTGCCACTTCCTCCAGGGTGGGCAATAAACACTGGCCCTGCTCGCCCTTGGCAAGGACTGAGGGGAAAAGGGGCCCTTTGTTAGGAACATTGCCACTCGTGACTCCCTAGTGGCATCCAGGGTTCAGTGAGCAGCGTTGGAACAGTTGGAATGCGCATGCCAGCTGTGTTTGGCTGGGTGGGGGCGCGCACAGGTTAAATAGGGTCAGAGCGTCGCTCCAGTTGACCCTCTGTAACACCCTGCGTGGGCAGGCACCATGATTGGCAGCCTGCCCACTGTCTTCAAATTAATAAATAAAGGTCACTGAAAGGCTCGATAACAAGCCAGTTGACCTGATTAGCAGACAGTCCCCATGCCTCTGATATAGTGGGGCATGGCCATGTGGCCAGCTGCCATTCTATGGCCCTGTGGGAGGAAGGTCTAAAGGATATGGTGCAGCAGATGCCTTGGGGGGGTTTGGGAGGGCATGAGTGGTACACGGCCAAAGATGCCACAGGCCACTTCCTCTGTGCCACTTGTCATACAAAACCCTACACACCACCTCCCTCCCAAGACTCCAGTGTTCATGCCCCCTCTGAAACTGTTCTACTCGGTCAAGCTTCATCCCCCCAGAGCTTGCAGTTTCCAACCGCAGCGTGCATGATGAAGGAAGAACTGAGTTCTGAGGAAGGGTGACGGCACCTGAAACATTAACTCTGTTTTCTCCTCCACAGATGCTGTCAGACCTGCTGAGCTTTTCCAGCAACTTTGTTTTGTTCCTGATTTACAGCATCCGCAGTTCTTTCAGTTTTTATTTAGATTGGCATTTCTTTATTCATTCATGAGATGTAGTGTCACTGGCTGGGTTTGTGGTTCTTGCACTGAATGAGGCTTGGGCTATTTCAGGGGGCAGTAAAGAATCTAGATCTCGATTTTATTTACCAGCCAGCATGGCATTTGGACCCATGACCCCAGTGCATAGGGTTACTGGTCCAGTGACTGCATTAGCACAGGCAGTTCTCAAGGAGAAAGTAATGGCACTGGAGTCGGTTATTTACCATTATGGTTCAGGTGAGGGGAGAGGCGGAGGAGAGTCTTTCATGGTTATCACCATGTCAGTGCTGGAATTGAACGCACGCTGCTATCCTCGAGAAGAATGGGATAAACAAATAAACTTCAAGTAATTCACTTCTACCTCAAAAATTGCAAATGTTTCTTCATGTAACTTCAATTAATCTAATCTTGGAGTCAATGGGGAGGCAATCGCCTCATGGTTATAATCACCAGACCATGAATTCAGAAACTCAGCCGATGTTCCGGGGGCCCAGCTTCAAACCCCACGTTGGCAGATGCTCCGGACTCAGCATCAAACCCCACATTGGCAGATGTTCCGGACCCAGCTTCAAACCCCACATTGGCAGATGGCCCAGACCCAGTTTAAAACCCCACATTGGCAGATGGTCCAGGGACCCAGCTTCAAACTCCACATTGGCAGATTGTCCGGGGACCCAGCTTCAAACCCCACATTGGCAGATTGTCCGGGGACCCAGCTTCAAACCCCACATTGGCAGATGGTCCGGGGACCCAGCTTCAAACGCCACATTGGCAGATGGCCCAGACCCAGTTTAAAACCCCACATTGGCAGATGGTCCAGGGACCCAGCTTCAAACTCCACATTGGCAGATTGTCCGGGGACCCAGCTTCAAACCCCACATTGGCAGATTGTCCGGGGACCCAGCTTCAAACCCCACATTGGCAGATGGTCCGGGGACCCAGCTTCAAACGCCACATTGGCAGATGGCCCAGACCCAGCTTCAAACCCCACGTTGGCAGATGGTCCGGGGACCCAGTTTAAAACCCCACATTGGCAGATGGTCCAGGGACCCAGCTTCAAACTCCACATTGGCAGATGTCCGGGGACCCAGCTTCAAACGCCACGTTGGCAGATATTCCAAGGACCCAGCTTCAAACCCCACATTGGCAGCTGGCCCAGGGACCCAGCTTCAAATGCCACATTGGCAGATGGCCCAGACCCAGCTTCAAACCCCACATTGGCAGATGGTCCGGGGACCCAGCTTCAAACCCCACATTGGCAGATGGTCCGGACCCAGCTTCAAACCCCACATTGGCAGATGGCCCAGACCCAGCTTCAAACTCCACATTGGCAGATGTTCCAGGGACCGAGCTTCAAACCCCACATTGGCTGATGGTCCGGGGACCCAGTTTAAAACCCCACATTGGCAGATGGTCCGGGGACCCAGCTTCAAACCCCACATTGGCAGATGGTCCAGGGACCCAGCTTCAAACCCTACATTGGCAGATGGCCCAGACCCAGCTTCAAACCCCACATTGGCAGATGGTCCAGACCCAGCTTCAAACCCCACATTGGCAGGTGGTCCGGGGACCCAGCTTCAAACACCACATTGGCAGATGGTCCGGGAACCCAGCTTCAAACCCCACTTTGGCAGATGATCCAGGGACCCAGCTTCAAACTCCACATTGGAAGCTGGTAGAATTTGAATTCAATGAGGAATATGGGATTATATGTCCAACAATGGCCATTATCCTATTGTGTATTGTCAGGAAACCCCATCTGCTTCACTAATGTCCTTTAGGGAAGGAAACTGCCATCCTTACCCGGTCTGGCCTACATGTGACTCCAGACCCACAACAATGTGGTTGACTGTTAACTGCCCTCAGGGCAATAAATACTGGCCCAGCCAGTAACACCAAACATCCTGAGATGAATTTTTTAAAAAAGCATTAGATAGAATTTATAACATTCAAATAGGTCCATCAGAGGACCTCACCCCCAATCATTCAGCATTGCTTTCTTAATTGGTTGCCAGTTGGACCAAGATGCGCTTTTGGAGCACCAACACAGGGATGTCACTGCAGTTGTAAAGCGAGTGTCTGACAAACCTAACCAGGCAAGTACAGCAAAGGAACGAGAGTGCCAGCTTGATGGCACCGGTATCCTTTCGCAGGCAGGTGAATTGGCACAGATTCCATGACACAGTCAGATGGACAGATTGAGAGCAGCCAGGGGACTATGACAGAGGAACAGCTGATGGAAGTCGACAGGGAGCCAGACGGTGGATTGTAACATTGATGAACTTATACAGCAGAAAGCTAGGCCTCAGCACATCAGCCGGTTTGGTTCTTACTGGGTTTAATACCACGCCCAGAGACTCAGGGAAATCCTACCGTTTACTCAGCATTGTCAAACTCTTGTTAACATATAACTCACATCTTCATTCATGGATCAGCCCTCCTGGGAGCAAAAAAATGGTCAAGGTGCCCATTAGCTGCCTCATTGTAAATCAGCCTCGGAATCTGATGTGTGGCTCTCTTTTGCAATGTGAATTGCATTGAGGAACACAGGCTGCAGTAAAGAGGGTATTTGTATTCCGGGGGCATGCTGAACAACCAGATCATGAGCGTCATTGCCACGTACAGTCACATATCACAAGTTCCATGATTGGGACAGACAGTTCTGAGATTTCATTTCCAGCAGTGAAATAAAGGCTCGTATTATATACCACATATTTAAATAGTTTATTGTCTTAAACTTTGATAGCACCAATCAACGCTTTCTCTTTCTCCATCCTTGGGGAATGTCTATAGGCCAAGAAAAAGAACTCAACTCGGTAACAATTAATCATTTGGGATGTACCCAGTGGAATGAAAGATATATTTTGCCAGAGTTCAAATGCTGAATTTAATTATTGTTTCCTCTTCTTGCTGTTCAGGAACTGAAAACAGAGAGTCAGAAGTGAATAAAAGAGAGGAACAGGAGTAGGCCATTCAGCCTGTCAAACCTAGCCCACCATTCAATATGATCATGGCTGATTATCCAACTCTGTCCCCTGTTCCCACTTTCTCCCCCATTCCCTGTGATCCCTTTAGCCCTCACAATTATATCTAACTCCCGCTTGATAGTATTTAAGGTTTGGCTTCAACTACTTTCAGTGACAGAGAATTCCACAGGCTCCCCACTCTCTCAGTGAAAATATAATTCCTAAATGACCTACTGCATATCTTTAAACTGTAACCCCTGGTTCAAGACTCCCCAGATGCTGGAAGATCCTTCGTGTGTGAATCCTGTCTAGCCCTGTTAGAATTTCAAATATTTCTATGAGATTCTCCCTCATGCTTTTAAATTCCAGTGAATACAGTCACAAACAATCCAATCTCTCTTTATACGTCAGCCCAGACATCCCAGCAATCAGTCTGATAAACCTTTATTGCATTTGCTTCATCGTCAGAACATCCTCCCTCAGAAGAGGCCAAAATTATTTGCAGGGCTCCACCTATGGTCTCACCAAGGCCCTGCACAAGTGCAGTAAGGCATCCTTTCTCCTGTAACCAGCTCCTGAATCTAATCTTGTGGATCCTATTTCATTACTGATCCATCAAACATGAAAACAAAGACAGTGTAACTGCAAATCCTCACACCTCTTCACTAGCCCAGGTTTGGCAGTGGGTAGGAGTCTTTCTACCCTGATCTTGCTGGAATATTTGAAAGGGGTTCAGTGCAGAATCAGAGCATCCCTTCAGTGTGGAAGTGGGCCATTCAGCCCATCCACACCGACCCTCCAAATAGCATCCCACCCAGACCCACCCCATGTAACCCTGCATTTCCCTGTGACCAATCCACCCCAACCTGCACCTTTGGACTGTGGGAGGAAACCCATGCAGACACAGGGAGAATGTGCAAACTCCACACAGACAGTTGCCCGAGAGTGGAATCGAACCCAGGTCCCTGGCACCGTGAGGCAGTTGTGCTTACCAATGTGCCACTGTGTCATCCCAATTTGCATATTGACGATATCACCGAGCAGGGT
>NC_081389.1:24346122-24376122 GCF_030684315.1 Stegostoma tigrinum | reverse complement strand
GCCTTCCGAACACCCTTGAGGACAAAGAACCTCTTGATGTTCTCCTTCACCGTCTCCCACCAGTCGCCCGGAGACTCAAAGAGGGGTTTCACGGTTCTCCAACCGGCGTACTCCCTCTTAAGCTCCTCGACGTTCTCTGGGGTCAACAGAGTCGTGTTGAGCTTCCAAGTCCCCTTGCCGGCCGGCTGGTCGTCCTGTAAGTGACAGTCGACCAGCAGGAGGCGGTGGTCAGAGAAGAACACCGGCTCGACGCCGGTGGACCTGACCGAGAACGTCCGTGACACAAACAGGAAGTCTATCCTTGAGCGAATAGACCCGTCTGGCCGCGACCAGGTGTACCTCCGCTGCGCTCCGTCTGCAGGGGTGCTGAAGACGTCGAGCAGCTTGGCGTCCTTCACTGTGCCCATCAGGAATCTGGACGTGACGTCCAGTTGACTCCCCCCACCCGCTGTCCCCACGCCGGATCTTCCATCTGCATCGATGATGCAGTTGAAGTCTCCGCCTAGGATGACCGGCCTGGACGTAGCCAGCAGAGGTGGAAGCCGCTGCAGGACGGCCAAACGCTCACTCCGTACCGCTGGGGCGTACACGTTGATCAGCCTCAGGGAGCGTTCCTGTAGGTGATGTCAGCCACTAGGAGGTGCCCCCCCCACCACCTCCTGAACTTGAGCGATGGTGAAGTTGCGCCCCCGCAGCAGAATAGCCAGGCCCGAGGAGCGACAGTCGTTACCCCCTGACCAGATCGAAGGCCCACAGGTCCAGGCGCCGGACCATTTCCCGTACCTGCCGAGGTGCGGTATCCCGCACTCCTGCAGAAACAGGAGGTCCGCCTTGATGGTGGTCAGGTAGGCCAACGTGGATACACCTCATGTGGTGGACTTGACGCTGCGCACATTAATGCTCGCAACTCGTACCCCCATTGCGGGCAGTGACCGCAGTACCCTCCCCAAGTCCAAGGTCCAGCCCCTCCATCTGTCCCTTCATGCCCATTGCCCGGGCTAACTGCTGGACGCTCTCCGGGCTCAGGAAACCGTCCGTGCTGCCTTCCGGGTGGCATCCCCTGTTAGGGGTGCGGAGGCAGGAGAGTCCGGCTCTGGGTCAGGCTGGGGACACGCTGTTTCCTCCTTCCCGCCTGGAAGCTCCGGGGGACCCTCCAGGGCCCCAGCAGCACGTGACTTGGTGTCAGAGGAGGCTCAGGACGCCTCTCGTCACCTGGAAGCGGGGTGCTGATTTCCTTCTCCCTTGAGATCTTTAGCTTCTGCTTTGGGCGGGCCCCCTCCGAATCTTCCTCGTCAGAGGAGCTCTTATAGCCCCCATGTAGCTGCCTCTTCCCACCTGATGGTTGCGGTTCTGGGGCCCGCCGACGCGCCTTCCTCCTCGCTTTCCGGACCGTTGTCCACTCCCCTGGGTCGCCTGTCGCCGCCTCCATCGACTCCGGGTTGTCGGGGGGGAGCGGAGCCTGCAGGGGCGCTTTGCTGGCCTCGGGCCCATCCTGCGGGGCTGGGCCCTCCTGCACGACCTGGCCCTCCTGCACACTAGGGGGGGGGGTCCTTGCAGTGCCCTGGTGCCTTCCTCTCCTCCGGGGGGGGGGCTGGCCCCACGTTGCCCCTGCCAGCGACCTGGGAGTAGGTGGTCCCCCGCTGCGGGCATGCCCTATAGAGGTGGCCCACTTCCCCGCAAAGGTTGCAGCTTTTCTCTCGTGGACAATCCTTTGCAAGGTGTCCCTCCTCCCTGCAGGTCCTGCAGATGGTGGCTTTGCAGTCAGCCGCCACGTGACCTGACCTACCACAGGCATGGCAGACTTTAGGTTGCCCTGCATAGGTCAGGTAGCCCCTGCTCCCGCCGATCGCGAAGCTGGACGGTGGGTGTACGATGTTCCCGTCCGCGCTCATCCTCAGCGTCACCTTGACTTGACTCTTACTGGTCCAGATGCCAAAGGGGTCCATGATGTCAGTTAGGTCCCTTTCCACCTTCACGTACCTTCCGAGGAAGGTCAGGACATCAACTGCTGGCACATGCGGGTTGTACATGTGTACAGTCACCATACGGCTCCTCTGTGCTGGCATCACAAACAGCGGGACAGCGGTCAATACAGAGAGGGGGCCCTCACCTCCTTTCTCCTTGAAAACCTCCAGGAAGCGCTCGCAAAGCTTGGCACTCCTGAAGGCCACATCATAAAAACCTCCTCCGGGGAAATCCTGCAGGCAGTAAATGTCCGCAGCAGCGAACCCACAACAGTCCAACAGGACCCTCTTCACGAAGAAGGTGCAGTCCACAGGTGCACCTCCATCCAGTTTCTTCACGGAAACACGGATAGTGTTCCGGACCCCCTGACCTGGGGCACGAGCACTTGCCACAGCCATCGTTGCAGGTTGGCTGCTCCCCTGAACTCAGGGGATGGTAGATTGGTTCCAAATCAATGCGTTTGTTGATGGAGCTCCGGTTGGAATGCCATGCTTCTAGGAATTCTCGTGCGTGTCTCTGTAGTAATGGCAGTAATGCAGAGACTGGAACAAACAGCTCTGCCAATCATACAACCCAAACTTTGTGTCCGCTACGTGGATGATACTTTTGTCATCACTAAACAAAACAAATTAGAGGAAACCTTCAAGACCATCAATAACACCCTTACTGGCATAACATTCACAAAAGAGGAGGAAAACAACAGCAAACTGCCATTCCTAGATGTCACAGTAGAGCAAACAGCCAATGGGGAACTTCAAACCAGCGTCTACAGAAAAACAGCACATACGGACCAAATACTGAACTACAGGAGCAACCATCCCAACACCCACAAACGAAGCTGCATTAGAACATTATTCCAATGAGCCACCACACACTGCAGCACAGAGGAGCTACGCAGAGCAGAGGAAAATCACCTATACAACGTATTCAAAAAGAATGGGTACCCTATGAACACAGTCCGCCTATTCCTCAGCAACAAACCCAAACAAACAGACAAAATGGGCTCAGAAACCATAACCGCTCTCCCCTACATCAAAGACATTTCCGAAATGACTGCCAGACTACTCGGACCTCTTGGCGTCAGGGGAGCCCACAAACCCACCAACACACTAAAACAGCAGCTAATGAACTTAAAAAGACCCTATACAGACAACAAATAAAACGAACGTCATCTCACACAATACCTTGCAAGAACTGTGACACACACTAGCTTTCTGCCGGTTTGTCCAATGTAGCCACCAGGATACATGAACATCAACTAGCCACAAAACGACATGATCCACTATCACTCGTATCCTTACATACAGATGAGGAAGGGCACCACTTTGACTGGGACAACACATCCATCCTAGGACAAGCCAAACAGAGACACGCACGAGAATTCCTAGAAGCATGGCATTCCAACTGGAACTCCATCAACAAACGCATTGGCTCCAAATCAATCTACCACCCCCTGAGAAAAAGAACAGGAAATGACATCACCAACCCAAGGAAACCTACCCAGATAAATAGAAAGCGGGACATGACACCAGCGCTTCGTCGGAGGCTCACTGATGATGTTACCTAGAATGGTGACGAAACGTCTGAAAACTAACCTTCCTGCTCAGCGAGCAAACTCACATCCAGAACCTCAACCTGAGCTACAAATCTTCTCAAAGCTCGCATGCACAAATGTATTCACACAAACCAGCGCTGAAATAATCAGATTTCCTTGAATGATCATAAAAATTCCATTTCTCCAGAACACTTCTCTCTTGAATATCGATCAAAAACTATCAGCTAACTGCTGTGTGCTATCAAAGAGCTGGGAATGTCAAATAGATCCACTTAACCTTACAAATATCTATAAATATTGATAAAAACCATGAATCCTTTATTCCTCGCCCCCTCACTCCTCACAACAACCACGCCCCCGCTACCCCATCCCCCCACCTCCGGCAATGGGACCCAAGTTTTCCTGACACCCACCCTCCAGGGGACCACACAAAACATGTCTGAAATCACATTAGGCATGAGACGTTATAATCTGTTTTGAAATGGATCTCTATCAGTAAACTCAAATCCTTAGTTTGTTGTTGCAGTTTGAAAGCAGAATGCAACATGGAAATTCACTACAATGCACTGTCACTGGGATATTCAGGTTTCTAAATGCTTTCCTCTGGGCAGGACTTTGGGGCAAAAACATAAAGTAAGATTTATTGAAGGGCTCACTGAGTTTTTGCAGTAATTGACTAACAAGCATTGACAAGGAAAGATTCCGTTAAATTCCAACCTGCTCTCAATTAGTGGACCTCAGCTGGATGGTAACAGCAAGTGAAAATCATTCTGAATTGACAGACGTTAGAGAGGGTTGTCGCTTGATTATCATACGATGACATCTGTTGTGTGTCTGAGAATGTGGTTTTTACTTGATAACAGGATTGTAATCTGCTGTGTCAAATCCCCATGTGGAATAGCCCACTATTCTTCATGGTGACCACTGTTGGAACTGTATCCCTTGGGAATCAGGGTACTGTACCTGATGGGATTTAGGGAACTGTATCCCTTGGGAATCAGGGGAACTGTACCTGATGGGATTTAGGGAACTGTATCCCTTGGGAATCAGGGGAACTGTACCTGATGGGATTTAGGGAACTGTATCCCTTGGGAATCAGGGGAACTGTACCTGATGGGATTTAGGGAACTGTATCCCTTGAGAATCAGGGGAACAGTACCTGATGGGATTTAGGGAACTGTATCCTTTGGAAATCAGGAGACAAAGGCAGTCGAAATGTGTGTTTTTCTTTTTTGTAAATTTGTCCATGGAATGATGGCCAGGACAATGTTTATTGCCCTGGAGAAGGCTAGTGTGCTGTCTTCATAACCTGTTACCGCCTGTGTTATATTGGGGCAGGCCCACAGTGAAATAACGGTGATATATTCCCAAGTCAGGATGGTGAGGGGTTTGGAGAGGATCCGGAAATTGGGGATTGGGCGTAGGGTAGAATTCCCCTGGATCTGCTGCCCTTGTCCTTCTGGAAGTTAGGGCTCACAGCTTTGGCAGGTGCTGCCTGTAGAGCCTTGTAGTGTAGCCTGCAGCTGGCACACATCGCTGTTACTGCAAGGACTGAATGTTGAAGGTGGTAGGCTCAGTGCCAATCAAACAGGCTGCTGCTGAGTGTTGCTGGAGTGGTGATCCTTCGTAGATGGTTGGATAGGCTTCGGGGCTGTCACGAACTGATTTACTCCCCTTTTTTTTACCCAACCTTACACTCTCAATCCTCTCTCCAGGCATGCTTTTAATCATCTCTCACCTCATTTGTATCATGCATTTTCCTCCCCTTGTTCAGTAACATATTCGCAACCTAATTACCCTGAGGCTGCAGAAGGATTCCCCAATTATTGTTCCCAAACTCCTCAGTTTTAATTTCTGCAACACAAGAAACAATTTGTTCCAATGATTTTCTCCGTAAAGTTGTCAAGCTTTCAGTTTTTGATCACCTTAAAACCTCGTTCAGCAACAGCAAGTTTCATTTATATAGTGCCTTTCACGTAATACAAGTGCTTGAAGTGTTTTACAGGAATGTAACTCTGACACTAAGCCATATAAAGTGATACTAGGACAGATGACAAGGAGCTCAGTAAAGAGGTATATGTCATGGAGATCCTTAAGGGATGGAAAAGAGAGAGAGAGATAGAGGAAGGATGTGGAGAAGTTTTGGGAGGAATTTCCAATGTTCTGGGCCTATCCTTGTCCATCTTCTAAAACAGTTGACTAGTGGCTCAGGGCAGATTTACAAGACAAGATCTGAGATTCCCAACAGAGTGAGGTAACGTGAAAGGCCAACCTTTGCACAACAAAGATTTTCAGAAGCTTTACTTACTGCTTTACATGAACATTTAGCATCGATGACAAGCGAAGGGCTAAACACAGACACAGAAGAAAATGTGAAAACCATCTGTGTCTCAAGGTCAGAAGTCACACGACACCAGGTTATAGGCAAGATAAACAAAGTGTGGAGCTGGATGAACACAGCAGGCCAAGCAGCATCTCAGGAGCACAAAAGCTGACGTTTCGGGCCTAGACCCTTCATCACCAAGTTATAGGCAAACAGGTTTATTTGAGAACACAAGCTTTCGGAGCACTGCCTCTTCATCAGGTGCAGTAGGGGAAAGCACACAGAACACAGAGATTATAAGTAAAAGATCGAAGGGTCAAACAACTGATGAGGAAGATCCAAAAGCTTTTGTTTTCGAATAAACCTGTTGAACCGAAACCTGGTGTCGTGTGATTTCTGACCTTGTCCACCGCAACCCAACACCAGCACCTCCACATCTGTGCCTCATCAGCACTACTGGGTCCACAGATGTAATTGCAAGGTAAAGTCACCACATTAAAACCATAAACCCTCGCATTGTCCTTCATAGATAACTCAGCACACACCTTCAGAATTTCTCATCCAATATTGATTTAATGCTGGCCTCAAGATAGCTCAATATCTGAAACAAAAATAATTGTATCTCTATAGTGCCTTTCAGAACTTCAGGACATCTAAGTGAGATCTCTGCTGTAAATTAGGAAAGAGGGCATCCACCTTGTGTAGACCAAGCTGCCACAAGCAGTTCATAGAATCCCCATCGCACCCAGTGTGGCATTCTCTACATTGGGGAAACCAAGCGGAGGCTTGGGGACCGCTTTGTAGAACACCTCCGCTCGGTTCGCAATAAACAACTGCACCTCCCAGTCGTGAACCATTTCAACTCCCCCTCCCATTCCTCAGATGACATGTCCATCATGGGCCACAATGATGCCACCCGAAGGCTGCAGGAACAGCAACTCATATTCTGCTTGGGAACCCTGCAGCCCAATGGTATCAATGTGGACTTCACAAGCTTCAAAATCTCCCCTTCCCCCACCGCATCCCAAAAGCAGCCCAGTTCTTCCCCACCCCCCACTGCATCACTCAACCAGCCCAGCTCTTCCCCTCCACCCACTGCATCCCAAAACCAGCCCAGCCTGTAACTGCTTCCCTAACCTGTTCTTCCTCTCACCTATCCCTTCCTCCTATCTCAAGCCGCACCTCCATTTCCTACCTACCACCTCAACCCGCCTCCTTGACCTGTCCATCTTCCCTGGACTGACCTATCCCCTCCCTACCTCCCCACCTATACTCTCCTCTCCACCTATCTTCTTTTCTCTCCATCTTCGGTCCGCCTCCCGCTCTCTCCCTATTTATTCCAGAACCCTCACCCCATCCCCGTCTCTGATGAAGGGTCTAGGCCCGAAACATCAGCTTTTGTGCTCCTGAGATGCTGCTTGGCCTGCTGTGTTCATCCAGCTCCACACTTTGTTATCATAGAATCCCTACAGTGGGGGAACGGGCCATTCGGCCAATCGAGTCCACATCAACCCTCTAAATAGCATTCCAACCAGACCCAACCCCTTACAACCCTGCATTTCCCATGGCTAATCCACCTAGCCTAGACACTGTGGGTAATTTAGCATGGCCAATTCACTCTAACCTGCACATCTTTCGACTAGAACAAAAGAACAAAGAACAAATAAAATTACAGAACAGGAACAGGCCCTTTGGCCCTCAAAGCCTGCGCTGATCCAGATCCTATATCTAAACCTGTCACCTCCATCTTTCTAATGAAAATAATCCTAATCTACCCAACCTCTCTTCCTGGCTAGTGCCCTCCATACCAGGCAACATCCTGGTGAACCTCCTCTGCACCCTCTCTAAAACATCCACATCCTTTTGGTAATGTGGCGACCAGAACTGTACACAGTACTCCAAATGTGGTCGAAACAAAGTCCTATACAACTGTAACATGACCTGCCAACTCTTGTACTCAATACCCCGTCCGATGAAGGAAAGCATGCCATATGCCTTCTTGACCACCCTATTGACCTGCGTTGCCACCTTCAGAGTAAATGGACCTGAACATTCAGATCTCTGTGTGCATCAAGACTGTGGGAGGAAACCCACGCAGGCACGGGGAGAATGTGTAAACTCCACACAGACAGTTGGCCGAAGTTGGAATCGAACCCAGGTCCCTGGCGCTGTGAGGCTGTAGTGCTGACCGCTCAGTCACCATGCCACCAAGTCATGTGACAATGACTGGAAGTGTTGGCCAGGACATCAGCAAGATCTGAAGAAGATTCACACTGAACACAAAACATGAACTGGTGTTTCTCTCTGCACAGATGCTGCCAGACTTGCTGAGTTTCTCCAGCACTCTCTCTATGTTTGTTTGAGTATGAACCCCCTGCTTTTGTTCACAGGGGATCAGCCAGGGGATCTTTTATCTCCTTTCAGGGGGTCAGCCTTCCTTTAAAGCTTCATCTGAAAGATCCCCAACTTCCAACAGAACAGTACTCTCTCAAGGCTTCACTTGGGATGTTAACCTCGAGAACAAAAGTTTTGAAGAGTAGCGTTTGAACCCTCAAACCTTGTGACTCATGGGTAAACTGGGAACCACTGAGTCACAGTTGATGCTGCACTGAGAGGTAGTCAAATAAAAACACAAAGATATTTAGCCAGGATCAATGCTTGGATCTGGTTTGAGATAGTTTATCCAGCCAGGTATTTAGAGTCACTGATCCAAGAGAATTACCCTGGGGGGAGGGGTGGTCCTGATCAGGGGGGAGGGACAATATGCAGTTGTGTAACCCTATCAGTACCTGCAGAGTGAGTGAGGTCAGTACCCATTCCTTCCATGGTCGAAGTGCTCGTTGATATTCACTGCCTATGCCAAGCCATGGAGAATGTAGTGTCCATGAAGCAATAATTTATGTAGCAGAAGGTGCATGCAGTGAAGAGGAGAAAGGAGCCAGGAATTGGGTCGATAATTCCTGACCGATATTTATCCTCAAAGATTATCACAAAAACAGCTGATCTGATCCTTGCCACCTTGCCGCTCTGTAGGATCATGCTGTGTACTAACTCCCTAACAATTCTCATATGCTACAGCGACATCACCTCACACAAGTATCTCATTGGCTGTGACACACCCGGAGACAGGGATGGGTCTGAACAGCTGCCTGTAAATGTTAGCTTCTGGTTTAGTTTCTGTTCTCACTCCCAGCCCCGTCCTCCACAACCTGCAGTCTGAAGTTAAACCTTTCATTTCGTTTTTCTAACTGTCTCACCGTAACACATGGCTGTGGACGTAATCCAGTGCATGTATAGATAATAATGATGTAAAATCGATCATGCAGGATCCAGCCTGTAAATACATTTCTGTCTCATGAGTTGTGGTCACACGTATTACCATCCACTTAGTATACAGCATGAGAGCGATATATCCATTTATTCATGACCTGATAATTACTGCAATCGGAACACCTTGAATCAGAATAAAAAACATGTTCAAATAGATATTGGTTATAAACTTCAGCTGTAATTACAAATGTAGGAATGTATAATTATCATGTTTTATTGAGAGTGGAGATGTAGGTTAATAGTTTTAAGGAACTTTCTGAATTATCTTATAATCTGACCAAACCACAGTCCCCCTGCCCTACACACTCTTCCCCCTCTCTCCATCCTCATCATCTCTTGCTGTTCGGAACAGAAATTCCTGTTTGAGGGTGCAGGGGATACTAGGACAGGCTGCTCACATGATCACCCAGTCAAGGCTGGGCTATGGTACTGCTGGTGTTGCCGGTTAGGTACAGAGTGAAATAACGCCACACAGGAGCTGTTATCCCATCAACAAGTCACCCAGTATTCACATGTGCACAGCGCATGGGCTCTGACCAGGCAACTCACAGCCAGGGTCTAGGCTGAGGAGAATCCCTGAGACTCCTGTTAATATCTGTCAGCCAGTGCTCCCTGATTGACACAGGTCAACAGACCCAATCAGAGACCTCACATGCAATGGGATCCACCTGGCCATCTTGTCACAGTCACTATGACATGGATCTGGAACCTGACTTACTTTCGACATTGGAGCTACTCCTGGGGCCTGGGTTCCCTCAGTTTAATGTCACTGGCTCCCGGAGGGCTAATCAGCCTTGGAGGGTGGGCCTCAGGCAGGAAAAGGGCCAGTTATTTGCTTGTGTTTAGGTGAGAATACAGCAGCCCCATTGTTCTCTCATATCAATAGGGCCAGCAGCCCACTTCCTGATAGAAGCATAGACAGATGCCAACATGTATCCAAATTGTACCCAGATAGAGAAGCCAGTTTAAACAAAGCCACAAGGCTTGGAAGCAAACAGATTTGCGTGTACTGAAGCTCCATTTTGACATTTATAAGTCAGGCCAGCCTGTCTCTTTCACTATTTTTATAAGATTTGCCTTTTCAGAAACTTGCAAATCTGACACAAACATGAGTCTGCTTCTGAGCCATTTAATCCCCCTAGACCACATAGTGTACACTCTTCAAAAGCTCCATTTCTCCTTCACTGAAGCACATTATCCCAGTCTCCCTCACCCCTCCAACCTTGCGACTGTCTACAATTCAAAGATTCTCTGTTGGCTGAGGGGAATAAATAAATTCCCAAATGCAGTTAGGTTTTTTTGCAAGTTCGAACATCCCTGTGTATCATTACTGAAGACTGTTTGCAACATGATTAGAATAGTAATGGCTTCTGCTTTATTGCGTAGTTAAAATCATGGGTGCACTATACATTGATTCAACAGGTTAAAGGCATTCACTTTCTATGATGCAAAGGCTATTCTGTTAGTTGTTCAATTAATTGGATTAATTTCACATTCCATAATTTCCTCTATATCTCTGAGAGTAGACAGTAGGAATGCAGAATACACCATAAGGTATAGGAGCAGAATTAAGCCATTCAGCCCATCGGGTTCATATTTCTTTGAAAGTGGAGTCACAGGTAGAGAGGATTGTGAAGAAGGTATTTGGCATGTTTGTTAGATTGGTCAGTGCATTAGGTGTAGGAATTGGGAGGGCATGGTGCAGCTGTACAGGACATTGGTCTGGCCACTATTGGAGCACTGTTTGCAATTCTGGTCTCCCTTCTATAGGAAGAATGTTGTGAAACTGAAAGGGGCCAGAAAAGATTTACAAGCATGTTGTCAGGGATGGAGGGTTTGAGCTATAGGGAGAGGCTGAATAGGCTGGGGCTATTTTCCCTGGAGCATTGGAGGCTGAGGGGTGATCTTATAAGATTGTAAGCTTCAATCAGATCGTCCACTCATCTTTCTAAACTCCAATGAGTACAGATCCGGAGTTTCCCACTGCTCCTCATTTGTCAAACCCGTCATCTCTGTGATCATTCTTGTAAATCTCCCCTTTTCCCCCTCAAACACCAGCACACCCTTCCTTAGATACAGTGCCCAAAGTATGATTAGGGTGAATAGACAAGGTTTTTTTCCCCAGGGTGGGGGGCAGTCCATAGCTAGAGGGCATAGGTTTAAGGTGAGAGGGGAAAGGTTTAAAAGGGACCTAAGGGGCAGTATTTTCACGCAGAGGGTGGTGCGTTTTTAGAATGAGCTGCCAGAGGAAGTGGTGGAGGCTGGTCCAATAACAACATTTAAAAAGCATCTGAATGGGTCTATGAATAGGAAGAGTTTAGAGGGATATGGGCCAAATACTGGCAAATGGGACTAGATGAATTTAGGCTATCCGGTCAACACGGACAGGTTGGATCAAAGGGCCTGTTTCCATCCTGTACAGCTCAGTGACTCTATGGCTCTATGAGCCTGTGCTGTCGGATGATTATGGCTGACATGTTTCTTAACTTCATTGTGCCGCCTTCTCCTCCATAACCCTTGACCCCCCTGACTAATCAATCTATCTCCGGCTAGTGGGTGTGATTACCTCCTGAAACACAGCTTCCAGATAACTCTCCCCCTCCCTGACATAAGGCAATGTGCAAATCTCAGGCTCCAGCTCACCAGCTCTGAGCCAGAGGCCCTCAAGCATCTAACACTTGCTACGGATATGGTCACCAAGAGCCACAATGGGGTCCCCCAGCTCTGACAGTATGCAGGTACAACACATCACCTGGTCCGGCATCTCTGTTTTAATTACTTGTTCGATCTTTAAAATGTCCGACTGGTCCTTTTGTTTGTGACATCTAAATGTTTTCCATTTTTGCCTCTAATCTGAAAATAACCTATAATAGATAGCTAAATTGGTAGCTATGGCTAACCAATGAACTTACTGTTGCTCCTTTAGGCAGTGTCCCTGATCCTGGGCTTCGATTTATTCTGCTTCAAAAAACATGACAAACTATGAGCTGAGAAAAATCAAGTTTGAAACATCTCTTCCCCCTGCACCAGTCAGTACCTTAACATTTTCACCAGTCGACTGAATTTTAAACTTTTAAAATGGAGAAAGGAAAGATTTACCAATTCAATTCCCACGCTGCCTCCACATTCCACGATCATATCCTCACATGGGCTGTGTCTCACTCTGGATTGGGCCTCTCCTTCCCGGTTAATGCAACATTAAGCTTCTCCAAATGTTCTCCATGATCCTTGGCAGAGAGTAAGCAGTTCTCACCTAACTGGTTGTTACCATAACCCTCTTTTCCGATTTTAGATGCTCGCACGTTCAATGGTGGTTAGCTCAGTTGGCATGAGGGTTAGAACACTCCAGAAGGAAGTCTCTGGAAGAAGATGAACAGACTACAACATGGAGATGAACAGACAAAAACATTGGATTCTTCCTTACCTAATGTAACCTTACAATAAGAGCCTGCTGTGAGTAGGATTACCATGTACCGTAGCATTTAGTGTGAATCTATAATCAATTGTAAACTTAAGCAAAGGACTGTGGATGCTGGAAATCTGAAACAAAGACAGAAATTGCTGGAGAAATGCAGCAGCTGTTCAAGCATCTGTCAATGTTTCGAGTCCACAGACTGAGTTCTGATGAAGAGTCACCATATTTGAAATGTTAACTCTGCTTTCTCTCAACAGTTGTGGCTGAATTTCACCAGCTGTTTCTGTTTTGTTCTGTAATCAATAATGTTACTTTGAAGTCTGGATCTGAAGACAGTCCTTGGCTTTGCCACTTTGTAAAGAACCTAAACTCATCGAGTGGCCTCAAACAAGAAGATAAAAGAATCTCTATGAGCCATCTTGTAATACTAAACACTTCAAAGGCCTATTGCATGATGCAGAGTTCATTGTTGCTCCCAGAAAACAAGCAGTTTTCAATATCTTGGCAGTTATTTAATAAGGGTATACCTTTTCCTCCCTCTTTCCCTCAACCATTGATCAGTATGCCTTTCCCAGTGTGGGAATGTGATCCCTGAAGTACCATTTCTATGCTGGTTTTGTCTTATACAGATGATGTTTACCCCATTCCTAACCAAAGGGATTCTTCCAAATCAACCCTCATTTGATATCCAACCTTTTAATTCAAGTCTCTGTGTTGACCTGAAACAGTCCAGTCTGAGAAAGCTACACAATCAATCCTTTGGCCTGTAGATTCTTTCAATGAGGGAGCAGCAGAGCATTGTGTTCACAGTCTCTAAACTGCCCAGAGTCTCCCCTCATGTGTGGCAAAGACCAGTTGGACATTTTAAAGATCAAACGAGTAATTAAAACAGAGATGCGGGACCAGGTGATGTGTTGTACCTGCATGCTGTCAGAGCTGGGGAACCCCATTGTGGCTCTTGGTGACCATATCCATAGCAAGTGTTGGATGCTTGAGGACCTCTGGCTCAGAGTTGGTGAGCTGGAGCCTGAGATTTGCACATTGCCTTACATCAGGAAAGTTGGGAGGTCGGAGGGGGGGCAGTGCTAGAACAAGAACAAGATTGGCTTCACCGTGATGCTATACCTTGGTCAAATAATCTGCTGGCAATTGCGCTCACAGCTCACTGCTGCAGAACAAGTTTGGAGGAGAGTTGGTGGTTACTGAGTTAGATAACAGAAAGGATTGGTGCCTGGAGGGATGGAATATGTCGGAGGAGGCTCTAAGTACCCTGTAAGATAATTAGGTCCGTACACACATGAGAAGCCTTCACACACCCTTCCTTTGATGGGGTGTGAAGATAAGGGCTATCACAATAAGAAACATGTTGTCAGCCCCGTGGCTAACATAGAACAATATATTGATTTATGCCAGCTATCTTTCCCCTGAAACAAGGACTATCATTAAAGGTTAGGAAGGAGAAAGTCAAAGAGTATTTCTAACAGAATGTCACATCACCCACAAGGTCCTCCAGCAAAGCTGACCATAAATAAATCTGTGATTGGGAAATGAGCTGCCTTTCATTTCACCCTAGAATTAAATGCTTGCACACATTCTGCATCACCTGTTGAATATTTATTACAACAGCAGGGCTCCCCAATGTGAAATGTGTCATCTAGACCTAATCGACAGGCAGCAGTGAGTTGGTATCAACAACAACAGCTCCTGTTGACAGATGGTACACACCCTCCATGCTCTAACATCACTTAAAACCTGCACTCAGCACCATCCTGACATTAAACCTCCAGCAGCATTGCGTAATCCTGGTAGGTCCTCTTGATATTTCCTGGTGCCAATCTTTTCCGTCTGATTAATCTTTCCAAATTTCACTTCAAACGGGGATGATTGCAAAGTTCAGCACACAGTGGGTCAAGTTCTGAAACCTTCCACCCGGCTCTGTGGTTACAATGAGTCCAGGTAAAATGTAAGGTAACTCAGATTTTCAGAGAAAATTTGTGAATTTTCCAGGAGATAAATTGGACACCATAGGTCTACTTCTGGAAAAAACAAGGAGATTTGTTCCATTCTTCTGCCCCGTGCTGCCAACCTGGAGCTACAATATTTAATTACTATTCAGCATCACTGGCTATTCCCAAGAGTGTAAGGAAAGCTTTACTCTGTATCTAACCCTGTGTTGGCCCTGCCCTGGGAGTATTTGATGGGGGAACAGTGTAGAGGAAACTTTACCCTGTATCTAACCCCATGCCATCCCTGCCCTGGGAGTGTTTGATGCGGGACGGTGTAGAGGAGGCTTTACTCTGTATTTAACCCCGTAGTGTAATACCAGAGGGGGAGGCTGCCAGTCATATTTTGACATTTATCTGTTGCTGCCTCTGCTTCAGTGAGTATATATGAAGATCACACACATCCTCAGTCAGCTTATTCACTGCCTTATCGATAGATGCGGCTGTAGGATCCACTAAGGTTTCGGCCCACACATCAATGGGAATGGAAACTGTATAAGAGATAGTCAAATGGAAATTTGTAAGGACAGGCCCATGAATTGTTACAAGTCGCAGTAGAGCAAGGAATGTGCAAACAATGTACTTGGGTTCACTACGAGAGGAATCGAATATAAAATTAGGAAGGTAAGTTCTATTTGTATAAGTTAGAATCTTGATCTGGTTTTCTGGGTACGATGAGCAGATCTATTTTCATATCCTACAAAGAACCTTGAATCATAAGACAAAAGCTGTAAAGGTTAACGAGGATCTTACCACAAGATCAAAGAATGAGAACAGGCCACTTACCTGCTCCCCCACTCAACAAAATCATGGCTGTTTGGATTTTTACCTCAAATCTACATTCCTGCATATCTCCCAATAATCTTTCATCCTCTTGGTCATCAAGTATCTACCTTGCCCTGCCTTCGAAATGTTGAATGATTCTGACCCACTGCCTTTTGAGGAGGGGGATCCCAGAGACTCACAGCCCACAACCCACCCAACTACACCCGCACCAACCCTGTCTGAGTGCCTGGGGAATATACTGCTCGACCGGAAACTGACCCTCAGCCCATCCTCATGCTGACCTGCACATTGCAAACTGCTCTCTACAATGTGATCAAAAAGAATTTGTCAGCTCACTGACCCAGGGGACCAGGTTAAAGCAGGTATGAACCCTGTTCACATCCATTTCTGTCTTTTTAAGATACCTGTCCTGTGGTCATCCCATTTTCCATTCAGCTCACTTCCCGACGGATCAGGAACCATTCCCAAAGAGATGATGAACAGAAATGATCACCCTTTAGAGTACTGCCCGTTAGTTTATACTGTCTCTCCCTGCTCTTACCAAAGTGTATCATAGAATTCCAACATCGTGAAAGCAAGCCATTCAGCCCATCAAGCCCTCCAAGGAATATTCCACCCAGACCCAACCCCCCTCTTGCCTATCCCTGTATCCCTCAATACCAATTTACCTGGCCTACACATCCCTGGACACTGCAGGGCAATTTAGCATGGCTAATCCACCCAAACCCCCCTACCTTTGGACCATGAGTGAATATCTCTCAGACATGGGAGAATGTGCAAACTCCACACAGACAGTGGCCTGGGCCTGAAGTTGAACCCAGAGCCCTGGTGCTCTGAGGCAGCAGTGCTAACCACTGAGCCACTGTGCCATCCCAGACTTGCCTCACACTACTCCACATTAAGCTTCATCACCAGCACTGGAGGAGCTCAGAGTTCACAGAGGTTTGTCAGTCTGTGGCAGAGATGGTGTAGAGTGAGCTCATGGATAGATTTGAATAGCAGGCTTAGAATTTAAAGTCGGAGGAGTGAGTGGAGCAGGGGCTGATGTAGGGCGGGAGCACTGGGTCACTGCATGAGGCAGGTGTCGATGTGATTGGGGATGTGGGGCTCTGATTACTGCTGAGAACATTATCAGATTGGTCATGACCAGAAGTATCCATAGTATGAGGACTTCAGCAGCTGATGTGCTGAGGCAGATAGGGAGCTAGGCAAACAGAAACTGTAACGGAACAGGAACCGATGATGCTCTTAATGATTATCAGATCCACAGAAAAAGCATAGAACATTTGTCCTTGATATACTTTTTGCATTTTGTTCAATGTTAGCTCTACATGAAAACAAGGAAACTATCTCAGTCAAGCTCACCCCAATGCCAGCAACTGAAGTGGGAGCACGAATAGGCCATTCAGCCCCTCGGGCCCACTCCCCTATTTGACACAATTTAGATAGATGATGAAGGGATAGTGTAGGGGGATGGGCTTAGATTAGTTCACAGGTCAGTGCAACATTGAGAGCCGAAGGGCCTGTTCTGCACTGTATTGTTCTATGTTCTATGTTCTATTATGGCTAATCTAATTGTGCTTTAAATTGGCCCCATTCCAATCTCCTCCCGATCACCCTTCATGCTTCACAAGTGTGTGAAACCAGGACAGAAATTGGTGGAAAATGTCAGCAGGTCTGGCAACATTTGTGGTGAGATAAACAGAGTTAACATTTTGCAATCAGTGACCCTTTTCCAGAACAAAATTTGAGATAATTCAATTTTCTACAACCCTCCAAATGTTACCATATAAATTATCTTTTAAACACAGAACCATTGAGGTAGGAACAGAGGTAAGCCATTTAGACCCTTGAGCCTGCTCCACTGTCCCTCCATTTCCCTTGATCTCTTTAGCCACAAGAGCTACATCTGCCCCCTTCTTCGTTTTGCCCTCATCCACTTTCTGTGGGGTGAATTCCACAGGCTCGTCGCTTTCTGGGTGGAGAATTTCTCCTCATCTCACTACTATAAAAAGTTTATCCCAAATCCTTAAACTGTGACCCTTGGTTCTAAACTCCCTGGCCATTGCAGACATCCATCCTGTATCTAGCCTGTTAGAATTTTACAGGTTTCTATCAGATCATCTTCATTCTTCTAAACTCCAGCGAATACAATGCTAACCGACTCAATCTCTCCTCATACATCAGTCCTGTCATCCTCAGAATTAATGTGGCAAACATTCACTACATTCCCTCTACAGCCAGAACATCCTTCCTCAGATAAGGAGATCGAAGCTGCTCACACTCGTCCAGGTGTGGTCTCACCAAGGCCCTGTTCTATTGCAGGAAGATATCCCTGTTCCCGGACTCGAACCCTCTCACAATGAAGACCAACGTATGGTTTACCTTCTTTACTGCCTGCACCTGCACACTTACTGTCAGCAACTGGTACTCGAGGAGACCCAGGTCTCGTCGATCATTTCCCCGTCTCAATTTACACCCATTCAAATAAGAACCTGCCTTCCTATTGCTCCATTGTGGATAACCTCACATTTATCGACATTGTACCGTATCTGCCATGTATTTACCCACTCACTCAGCCTGTCCAAATCACACTGCAACATCTCTGCATCCTCCCCACAGCTCACCCGCCCACCCATCATCTGCATTTTGGAGGTATTACATTTAATTCCCTTATTTAAACTATGATCATACATTGTGAATGGCTGGAGTTCTCTAACCGATCCTTGTGGTATCCCATTATTCACCATCTACCATTCAGGAAAAGACCCATTTATTCCTACCCTTTGTTTCCTGTCTGCTAACAAATTTTCTATCCATTTCAAAACAGTACCTGGGACAAATACCCGGAACACGTGTGCTGTTGTATGAGGAAATATTCCGAGGCAGTGTCACCAGACCCGAAACGTTAGCTCTGTTTTTTTCTTTATAGATACTGCAAGACCTGCTGAGCTTTTCCAGCAACTTCTGTCTTTGCTTCAGATTTCCAGCATTCACAATTCTTTGTTTTGCACTAACAAGAATCTATTTCCACTGCAAAAACATTCAATGACCATCCTCCACCGTCTCTTCAGATAGTGAGCTGACAAAAGGGTGATTCTTAATTTCAAAGCTGTGGCTCTCGCCTGGACAGACCTTCGAGAGAAACATTCCTCCACCTTGTCGTCCACCTCATCCACCTTGGCCGGACCATTCAGGGTCTTATAGACTTCAACCCAGTCACTCCTTACTCTTTGAAACTCCTGTGGAAACAGGTCCAGCCTGCCCAACCTTTCCTTATAAAACAACCCATTGTGCCAGGTGCTGTTACAAGGATAATTTACGTGTAATTTACATGTAATTTACATGGGAAACTCATGTTTTGGAGGACTGTGGAAACTTGATTTATTTCAAGTTTTATGAAAATATGCTTAGAGTGTTCTTTTTTTAAGGACAACATTGAAAGTTCACTGTGGGCATTGGAGTATTTTTGAACAAATCATCCTGTAAACCACATGCCTGGTGATAACTGCATGCTTTGCTGTAGACCCTTACTGCAAGCTTGTTTGAGGAGAGACTGATTTCAAGAGGTTTTTGTTTTAGTCCATTCAGTTGGAGGGAAGCCTGCTAAGAACAAGCTGCCCAGCTGATCACTCCCATTTCTAAACGAAATCCTTCTTTTTCAGTTCAGGGTGAAACCTACTTGCTGTTTTGCAAAGTGTGATTGAGGGAACATTACAAGATTGTACTTCCTGAGCAAACTTTGTCTGTAACATTTCAGAGATCATCATGTGCAATTAATGACCTGACCACGTGTGCCAGAACATCAGACAAATTGACTCAAGAGCATCCTGCACTTTACTCTTTGGTTTCAGAAATAACTCATTAGCCACAGTGTTTGTTCTTCAGAGAGCTAAAATCTTTTTCTAACTCTTCTTGAAGAGTCTGCATATATGTGTGTGTGTTTTAGAATATTTAAAGGATCAAGAATTTACTTTTCTATAACACCGACTGTGTATCATTGGTTATATAAAACCCTGGTTCAACCCCACTTGGAGTAGTAGGAGCAGACCTAGGCACCGCACTTTCGGGTAGATGGATTAATCCTGCGGGGAGCACAACATAGGGTTACAAGAATGATACATGAACTTAAGGGGTTAAGTTTTAAAGAGAACTTATACAAGTTTGGCCTGTTTTCTCTAAAATTTGGAAGGTTAAGAGCAATCTGATCAACATCTTCAAGATAAGAACAGGAAAAGACAAGATAGACAAAGATAAACTATTCCCACTATCTGAAGATTCTAGTGCTGGGCACTTAGCCCGAGAATTAGGGCCAGACCATTCAGGAAAAATGTTAGGAAGCACTTTTACACACAAAGGATGGGAGACGTTTGGAATTCACCTCCACAAACAGCAGTGGATGTAGGATCAGTTGTTAATTTTAAATCTGAGAGAGACAAATTATTGTTAAGCAAAGGTATTAAGGATATGGGTCAAAGGCAGGGATATGGAGCTGGGTCACATATCAGTCATGATCTCATTAAATGGAAGAACAGACTCAAGGGCTGAATGGCCTACTCCTCATCTGTTATTCCTATGCATGTTGACCAATTATTGCATCTATATTGAATAAGATGAGTTTCGATGTGAAACCAATAATTGTGTTTATTAACATGCCTGGTTGATAGATCTTATTGTATGAAACCCAATATTTAATTGGTCATCTTGGTAACTGGAAAATATATGTTTACTTTATGATGTGACCAATGGCGCAGTCAGATGAGAACGCTGTGCAGTCTTCAGGCCTTATTCATATCAGTACCAATCTCCTCTGAACCACCTCCCACACAATAACACCCTTCCTTAATCAAAGAAAGCAAATTTAATGCAGTATTCAAGAGGTAGTGGCACCAGTTCCTGACTAATAGAAACAAAATAACCCTATTTTTATGGACCCCTCTCATAATGAAGGACAGCAGTCTGTTAGCTTTCCCAATCACTTGCTGTGCCTGTGTACTAAGCTCATACACCAGGCCACCTATAACTCTCTACACCTCGGAATTTTGCAGTCACTCTCTGCTAAAGTAACTCTCTGCTTTCCATTCATTGTACCAAAGAGAACCTCACACTTTCTCACATTACACTCCATCTGGGTTTTACCCATTCTCCAACCTCTCTACATCCATCTGCAAATTACTGAAGCTTTCTTCACAATATAATTTTCTACGTACTTTTGTGTTATCTGCAACTTTAGACTTCATGCCTTCAATCCCCCTATCTAAGTCTAAACACTGAGATTCTGTGAGACTGTGCTTATGATATTCTGCCAATTAGACAAAGACCCTTTTAAGCATATTCTGTTTTTTGCTAGCCTGCTGATCTTCAGTCCAGGCTAATATGTTATCTGCTTGTAGTGATTGGCACCAGGTGGATCTTACTGACCAGGCGATCCTTGATTTTGACCTAGGCCATTCAGGGAGCCCTGGCTGACAGATATAAACAGAGGATTCAGAGTCTCCTCACTTCAAAGACTGAGACCGAGCTGGCTGACCACAGCCAGTGCACTGAGCACAAGTAAATAAAGAGTGATTTGGTGATGGGATACCAGCCTTCGGGTAATGATTTCACTCCTCCACCATGAGATGTTAATAACCACAGCCTTTCATGTGTCACCTTGTCAAATGCTTTCTGGAAAATGAAGTACAGTACACCCACAGGCTCTCCTTTATCCACAGCACACATTATTCCTTCAAAGTGCTCCAATAAACAATGCCATTGGAAATATCACTTTAATCTATTAGTGTCGATACATGATGATGCATTTTAAGGGCTATGCCAATTCCTCTCTTTTAAAATCTCCCCCACACAACCACCCTCACACAAACAAGGTATAAATCCTGAGGATGCAAGTGGAAATAGGAAATCAGGCAAACATTGTTCAGTAGCACCAGCCAGGGTAACCAGATTCGATGAGCTGTTTTCTTTCCACTTGTTTCACAAATTTCTTTTTAGTTCTTTGCTGTTGACACAAAATTGTTAGCACACCAATGTTCTTTTATTCATGGGTTGCGAATTCATCTTTCCCCTTTCTTTAGAGATGTTTCATTCTTGTTCAACAGAGGCTTCAGAGAGAAAATTTGAATGGCACAAAGTTAGTTATTGCTGGAAGATTTCTCATAACTCCTCAAAGGACAGACTGAAAAAGAGGTAGAGAGCTAGGGAGAGATTTTCTGACATTTTCTCTTTGCAGGTTTGGTGGTTCCTAGCCGCACTGACCCCACACAAGCCATGGTTACCTGGTCAGGAGCCAAATGGAATGCTGTTGTCCAGCAGTTTCCCTGCAGTTCATAACCCATCAGCTCCATGGTGTCTGCCTGTGCTCTCATTGTTCCAGGATAAAAAAGTAATATTTTATACAACTCACAATGTGCTCCAGTGAATATGATTCGGAAGACTGCAGCCATCTCTTTTCATGGTCTCCCTGGTTTAAAGCCTTATCTTTCTATTTTTGTTGTTCACAATCCAAAAATAAAAGCAGTAAAAGGATAGGGCTTTTCCACTTCCAATGAGAAAATTCCACCCAATGTTTCATTTCTAAGAACACTTTTGTTTATTAAAGGTGTATATACTGGGGATAGAGGAAGAGGAGATTCAACTGAGTTGAGTAGTTGCAGGCTGGAAGCCATGTGAGAGACCTACATGAGGAATGCATTCAGCTGGTAGTCCAATAGTTAACCAAACTTTGAGCGATAGCAGGATTTCACAAGCTGTGTTACAGCCTGCTTTAATCGCTGGAGGAATCAGTGTTGCTCTGCAAAAGCCTCATTTAGGCTTCAGAACTAGGGCTAATGAAACACCTTGCATGTATTCTCAATGGTAAACTATTTCATCACAGCATCACTTAATGAGGACTAAGCACAATAGAACACATTGTCAAATATTTTCTGACCTTTTTATGGAAAATTCCCCAAAGTCGTGCTAAACCTGTCATTACTGAATGTGAGATAACAGTCCTTGGAGATTAAATTGCCTTCCTTTTGAATAGAGGTTTTGTGCATTTTACTTTTAAATGTAAACTCAATTTTCTTCATTTTGGGATTAGAACATAGAACATAGAACAGTACAGCACAGAACAGGCCCTTCAGCCCACGATGTTGCGCCGACCATTGATCCTCATGTATGCACCCTCAAATTTCTGTGACCATATGCATGTCCAGCAGTCTCTTTAATGTCCCCAATGACCTTGCTTCCACAACTGCTGCTGGCAACGCATTCCATGCTCTCACAACTCTCTGTGTAAAGAACCCGCCTCTGACATCCCCTCTATACTTTCCTCCAACCAGCTTAAAACTATGACTCCTCGTGTTAGCCATTTCTGCCCTGGGAAATAGTCTCTGGCTATCAACTCTATCTATGCCTCTCATTATCTTGTACACCTCAATTAGATCCCCTCTCCTCCTCCTTTTCTCCAATGAAAAGAGACCGAGCTCAGTCAACCTCTCTTCATAAGATTAGCCCTCCAGTCCAGGCAGCATCCTGGTAAACCTCCTATGAACCCTCGCCAAAACATCCACATCTTTCCTATAATAGGGCGACCAGAACTGGACGCAGTATTCCAAGTGCAGTCTAACCAAAGTTTTATAGAGCTGCAACAAGATCTCACGACTCTTAAACTCAATCCCCCTGTTAATGAAAGCCAAAACACCATATGCTTTCTTAACAACCCTGTCCACTTGGGTGGCCATTTTAAGGGATCTATGTATCTGCACACCAAGATCCCTCTGGTCCTCCACACTGCCAAGAATCCTATCCTTAATCCTGTACTCAGCTTTCAAATTCGACCTTCTAAAATGCATCACCTCGCATTTATCCAGGTTGAACTCCATCTGCCACCTCTCAGCCCATCTCTGCATCCTGTCAATGTCCCGCTGCAGCCTACAACAGCCCTCTATACTGTCAACGACACCTCCGACCTTTGTGTCGTCTGCAAACTTGCTGACCCATCCTTCAATCCCCTCATCCAAGTCATTAATAAAAATTACAAACAGTAGAGGCCCAAGGACAGAGCCCTGTGGAACCCCACTCACCACTGACTTCCAGGCAGAATATTTTCCTTCTACTACCACTCGCTGTCTTCTGTTGGCCAGCCAATTCTGTATCCAGGAATTTTCAGCACATCAGCTTCCTCTATCTCTATCCATTCCAGCATACACATCTGCTCTTCAAAGATTTCATTCACTACAAAGTTCGTTTCTTTCGTAAAGACAGAAGCAAAAAACTCATTTAGGGCTTCCCCTACCTCCTCAGACTCCACACACAAGTTCCCTATGCTATCCCTGATCGGCCCTACTCTTTCTTTGGCCATTCTCTTATTCCTCACATAAGTGTAAAATGCCTTTGTGTTCTCCCTAATCTGTTCTGCCAAGCCTTTCTCGTGCCCTCTCCTGGCTCTCCTCAGACCATTTTTGACCTCCTTCCTCGCCTGCCTGTAATCCTCTAGAGCTGAGCTTGACCCTAGCTTCCTCCACCTTATGTAAGCTACCTTCTTCCTTTTCACAAGAAGCTCCACCGCTCTCGTCATCCAAGGTTCCTTTATCTTACCCCTTCTTGCCTGTCTCAGAGGGACATATTTACTCATCACTTGCAACAACTGTTGCTTAAACAGTCCCCACATGTCTATAGTGCCTTTACCATGGAACAATTGCTCCCAGTCTATGCTTCCTAACTCATGTCTAATCGCGTCATAGTTTCCTCTTCCCCAATTAAATATCCTCCCATTTTGCCTAATCCTCTCCTTCTCCATAGCTATGTAGAATGTGAGGCAGTTATGGTCACTATCACCAAAATGCTCTCCCACCACAAGATCTGATACCTGCCCCGGCTCATTTCCGAGCACCAAGTCTAGAATGGCCTCTCCCCTCGTCGACATGTCAATGCACTGAGTTAGGAAACCCTCCTGAACACACCTTACAAAAACAGTTCCATTCAAATCTTCTGCTCGAAGGAGGTTCCAATCAATATTAGGAAAGTTAAAGTCACCCATTACAACAACGCTACTACGTCCACACTTTTCCAAAATCTGCCGACCTATGCTTTCTTCAATCTCCCTGCTGCTATTGGGGGGCCTGTAGTAAACCCCTCACGAGGTGACTGCTCCCTTGCTGTTCCTAATTTCCACCCATACTGACTCGGTAGGCAGATCTTCCTCGATTGTTTTAACCCGTTCCCATTTCAGCACAGAGAGCTGCAGGAAGTTTTCAGCTCCCACACTGTAATAACTCTAACGCTAACTCTATCGCAGAATCGCTGTTTATTCAACGTATGTGTTAAGTTTTATTTTTCAAACAGGTAAAATCAGCAGTTTATATAACTAAATAATAAAAGCTTCAGTTTGCCTGCTGTGGTTGAGCTATCAGTCCTGTGTGAAAATGCTGCTAGCAGGATAACTGAATGCTACATTAATATTGCGGTAAACATTTAAGATTCTTCAATAAGAAGAAACCCATTGGAAATGAGAACGAGAAAGAAGCATTCTGAGTTGAATGTATACTGATGCACATGGCCACCCAAACAAATGTGATTATAGATGTTCAATAATCTTATCACTTCAGCTGCATGTAAACTGCTCGGTTTCCATGAGATGACACAATAATGTGAAGAAAATTGCCAATAGTGTTCAGGGATGTGTATATTAGCTATGTTTGTAGGGGAATGGGTCTGGGTGGGATGCTCTGTGGATCAGTGTGGAAACTGGCCATTCAGCCCAACAAGTCCACATTGACCCTTAGAGCATCCCATCTAGACCCATTCCCCGATAACACACCTAAGCTGCACATCCCTGGACACTATGGGCAACTTAGCATGGCTAATCCACCCAACCTGCACATCTGTGGACTGTGGGAGGAAACCAGAGCACCTGGAGGAAACCCACGCAGACATGGGGAGAATGTGCAAACTCTGCATAGGCAGTCGCCTGAGGCTGGAATTGAACCCAGGCCCCTGGCGCTGTGAGGCTGCATTGCTAACCACTGAGTGACTCCAAGTCTTGTTGGGACGAAGGGCCTGTTTCCACACTGTAGGGATTCTATGAAAAATCATTTGTGTTGCTCAATTTTCTATTTAGAGGACACAAGATAGACAGAACTGTTTAAAACAACAAGGGGGTTTTGGTGAATGCCAGCAGCTCTACCAAACACCATCGCCCCCTTGGAAGTGATGGCTGCTTCAGGTACTGCATCTGCGTGAGGCCATGGATTGAATCAGATCCCAGGGCTCACACAGAAGGAGAGCAGCGGGATGGGGGCCTTACGAGGGCCGTTTAGCAGTAGGTCATACTTCCCAAAGCCTTTGAGCTGACACTGAGTGCCTTTGAACGAGGGATCCTGCACTCTCCCTTCTCTGCATGGAAGCTTTCAGTAAACTCCAGCAGAGTACCATGGACCCTATTAGGAAGGTGAGAAACTAGCAGGGTCCCTGTCCTATCCCCTTTCTCCTGAGTAACCATCACCGAGGTTCTGCCCAATGTCTCCCTCAGGGTCATGGTCTTTACCATCTGACTTCCTCAAGCTTGCCTGGACTGGCTCCAAGGTTGGTAACATTGTTAACTTGATGCTACTCCCCTGGAGGTAACAAATCAAAAACTTGGGATTATACACAGCATGTGCTTGGATTGCTGGGGGGCTGAAGGCTTCCTGGTGACAGAATGTTTCTATCAGCTGTCAAACAGTTGAGACAGCTTTTTTTTACACTGAGTGCGAACATCCAAGGGAAACAAAGCAGTGACAGGACGGTGACCAGTCAGTGGGCATATCATTACCACTGACTCTTCTTTAACGCCTGCCAGGTCAGGTCAGGCCAGAGGACTCAGCAGTTTCTTTCAAGGTTGTGCTTTTCCAAATATATCCGTCAATTACAGTGACCTCCTCACACACACAGTTAAGGCTATCAAATCATATTCCACAGATGCTCCAAAGAACGTCAACTCCAAATTCTCCTCCGCCATCAACTTTAGACAGATGTAATTGCTTGTTCACCTTGTTACAGCTGATTCTGGGGTTTCACTCAAGCTCAGAGCAAATTAAAGTCTTTCTATTTGATACGATGCTTTTCTCTCCCAAGGACAGGAGAGCCTACAATTGCAGGGAGGGCTGAGTGATAGTTGATATTGCCAGACACTCCCGACAATAATGTTACAGGAGGGTTTGAGATGGTAAAGTAGAAGGATAAACTTGCCAACTGTGTTTTAATTCTGAAAACGGTACACATCATGATATTGTGGGAGAACTCCCCATGATTTTTAGGCTGTGGTGTTAATGCTGGGATGACTATCAGATGTTGCTTTATAATCGAAACCTTACCAATGCACTGAGGAAGGTGTTTCTGACAACCCAGTGCTTAAGAGGCACTAATTTGCTGCAATTTGTGTGCTTCACACACGCACACCTGGATGTAAACAATACGCATTGGGTAACTGTTACTTGGGTACGTCCTTCCAGCTTAATGAGTGATTACAACATACAGCTTAGAGTGAGGTACAGAGATCAAGGTCTGTTAGTTGTGTTCCACAGTAGGCACAACAGAGACCTGGTAAATTGGTCTCAGTGCTGTTAGATATGATGGAAAATTGCAGAGAATTACATATCATGTAACTCTTACTGAAAAGATT
This sequence comes from Stegostoma tigrinum, assembly GCF_030684315.1. NCBI lineage: Eukaryota > Metazoa > Chordata > Chondrichthyes > Orectolobiformes > Stegostomatidae > Stegostoma > Stegostoma tigrinum. The sequence goes on along the minus strand of NC_081389.1, from coordinate 24,349,101 downwards.
GTATATGTGTGTGTAAGAGTAGATTTGCATACGTGTGTGTGTGTGTGTGTGTGTGTGTGTGTGTGTGTGTGTGTCTGTCTGTCTGTCTGTCCGTCTGTCTGTCTGTCCGTCTGTCTGTCTGTCTGTCCGTCTGTGTCTGTATCTGTCTGTCTGCCTGCCTGCATGTATGTGCCCAGGTACATGTGTGTGCATTTGTGTATGTCTGCAAGTGTGTATGTTTGTGTGTGCAGAATGGAGTGTAGGCTAAGGACAGGGATAAGCATCAAGCTGCTTTGCAGTCCCTGTCAACCCTCAGGATCCACATGTCACAGTGTCCCATGGAGTGCACTTTGGGAAAAGACAGGTCTCCCCCTCTGATCCCAATAGACTGGGAACCCTGGGTTGAATTTTGCTATCCCTGCCAATGTCGGCCCTCGCTGGGATATCAGGCTGTCTTACTGCAACTGCAGGAAGGAATCTAAAGGGCACTAAATGTCACAGGCAGGTCTGGTACCCATGGATTGTGACCTTGGAAGTTCAGGACAGCAAACCACTGAAGTAAATGCAAGACTGAGAAAGGAAAACTCAATCTCAAAGCAGAACTGTATCCGTTCACAAGTGGTCAGCATCTCACCCTCACGAATACAAATGTATGTTTGTTCGTATAGCAGCCTGTGCTTACCATTGTTGGCAATTTGCTCTGCTCACTGCATTGGCTTCCAGTTCTTCCAATTGGGATTGCCTCTAGCCTGGCTACAACTCAATGTGGTTGTCTATTGGATGGTAACTGATTGCTACAGTGCAATAATTCAGTGCGGAATTGTTCAGCTGTGACCTGCTACACACAATTTAAAGATACTTGACCTGCTGCAGGTTCTTGATACTTGACCAATCGCAATCTGAAAGAGATTGGGGGCATGTAAATATGGCATTTGCTCACAAAACCCTAACCCTGACTCTCCAGCTGAGAGATGGAAACAGCTTCATTTGTCATTAACATGGCTGTAATTTAGAGAGCACAATGCTCTGCACATTAGCCTGTCATTGGCTGGGAAGCCACTTGCTCCACAGACCATGCCATCCCCTCTCAAAATAAAACGCTGCACTTCACATCGAATGGATTTCGGAAACAAATAAATAGAAGGAATTTTCTAATAGATACCCCAGGACGTGTACTGACAGACGCGGTTTAGAACAGAGCCTACACTTGACTTTAGTGACAGGGAGGAGCTAAAACAAATCTGTGTTGTCAGAGAAATGGTGTTGGAGAAATTAGTGTGTTTGAATGCTGATAAATCTCCAGGGCCTACTAATTGACATCTCAGACTGGCCAAGGAAGAGGCCCAAGTGGATGTGTGGTGATCATCTTCCAAGATTCTATGGGCTTTCGAACAATTCCTACAAATTGGAAAGATGCTAAGGTCACCGTCCCTATTTAAAAAAGAGGCAGAGAGAAACCAGGAATGATGGACCAGTGAGCCTGGCTTTGGAACTGGGGAAGGTCCTGGAGTTCATTGTCAAGGACTTTATAGCAGAGCACTTAGGAAACAGCAGTAGAATCAGACACAGTCAGCATGGATTTACAAAAGGGAAATCATGTTCGACAAATCTATTCAAATTTTTCAGAGATGTAACAAGCAGAATTGATCAGAGGGAGTCAGTGAATACTGTTTATTTGTACTTTCAGAAAGCTTTCACCAAAGTCCCATGTAAGAGATAAATGAGTAAAATTAAAGAGTAAGGAATTGGGGGTAATGATTTAAAATGGATAGAAAATTACCAGACAGGAAGCAAAGAGTAGGAATAAATGAGCCATTTTCTGTGACTAGTGGAATTACACAGGGATTGACTCAAGACCCCAGCCATTCACAATGTATGATCATAGTTTAAATGAGGGAATTAAATGTAATACCTCCAAAATGCAGATGATGGGTGGGCGGGTGAGCTGTGGGGAGGATGCAGAGATGTTGCAGTGTGATTTGGACAGGCTGAGTGAGTGGGTAAATACATGGCAGATACGGTACAATGTCGATAAATGTGAGGTTATCCACAATGGGAGCAATAGGAAGGCAGGTTCTTATTTGAATGGGTGTAAATTGAGACGGGGAAATGATCGACGAGACCTGGGTCTCCTCGAGTACCAGTTGCTGACAGTAAGTGTGCAGGTGCAGGCAGTAAAGAAGGTAAACCATACGTTGGTCTTCATTGTGAGAGGGTTCGAGTCCGGGAACAGGGATATCTTCCTGCAATGGAACAGGGCCTCGGTGAGACCACACCTGGACGAGTGTGAGCAGCTTCGATCTCCTTATCTGAGGAAGGATGTTCTGGCTGTAGAGGGAATGTAGTGAATGTTTACCACATTAATTCTGAGGATGACAGGACTGATGTATGAGGAGAGATTGAGTCGGTTAGCATTGTATTCGCTGGAGTTTAGAAGAATGAAGATGATCTGATAGAAACCTGTAAAATTCTAACAGGCTAGATACAGGATGGATGTTCCCAGTGGTGGGGGAGTCCAGAACCAAGGGTCATAGTTTCAGGATAAGAAGCCAGCTTTTGGGGATTGAGATGAGGAGAAATGTCTTCTCTCAGAGAGTGGTGAGCCACAGAGAGTGGATGAGGCCAGAAGATTATATGTTTTCAAGAAAGAAGTAACTGTCACTCTTGTAGCTAAAGGGGATCATGGGATACGGGGAGAGGGTAGGATTACTAAAATGAGTTCAAGGATCAGCCATGATCATACTGAATATCATAGCAAACTTGAGGGCCAAAATCCTGCTCCTATCTCTATGTTTCTAGATCTCTGTGAATTTATTTATATATCTGACTGGGTGGTACACTCACCTGTCAATGGGTTTGAAGAGGATGGAGGCTGGTAGAAGTTAGTGGGTCACCCATCCCAGTTTCCCCGCTGCTTTTCTGCCCAGTCCCCTCACTGCCAGTCATGGCCTTCCATTGGCCTGGCAGCTCCCAACACAGGGATGCCCTCTGGTGGGAGAG